>NC_082688.1:65869709-65990917 GCF_949987515.2 Delphinus delphis
TTAGGTTTACATGCTGAGAAGTAGGAGGAAAAGTAGCAATGATTAAAAAGACATTTGAGTGCTACTCTTGCCTCTGGCTGGTTTACTTTGGACATCATAAACCCTTTTTTTCAGGATCTAATATTTGGGAGTATGCTTGAAAAAACAGAGCTTCAGGAAAGCTAAGAATGACCTCTCTTTGGCTGACTCATTCCGACTTTAAAGTAATATGTCTTTACAGAACATGGTGAGAGTTCAAAGTCTGCTTTTGTTTTTCCCGTATTTCCTATGGTAGAAGAAAAATAAAACTGTAATCCATGCATTTGTTTAATTCCTACTTTTATTTCAGTGGGATAAGCACTGCATCCTTTTGTCATGGAAGAAAGTATGATGGATAGTGTCCTTCCTTTCTTACAGTCACCTTGGTGTTCCTTCAGCCACAGGGCTGTAGAAGTGGAGTTAAGGTTCTTGTCAGACAGGCCCTCTCCACTAGCCTGGCTTTAAGGAACCTAGACAGGAACACAAGAATATTCTGTGTTGGCAGGACAGTGTCACAGAAGGAACACAGGATTGGATTAGAAACCTGGACAAGATAGTTAACTTTTCAGAGCATTACTTTCCCCTAGTACAATAGAGGTAATGCCTGCCTAATGGTGTCTTCATTTTGATTAAATAAAAATATGACTGTAGAACTTCCCTGGCAGTCCAGTGGTTAAGACTCTGAGCTCCCAATGCAGGGGACACGGGTTCATTCCCTGGTTGGAGAATTAAGATCCCGTATGCTGCACGGCACGGCCAAAAAAAAGACTGTAAAACTACTTGCATTGCGCTTAGCATATAGTAGGCACTCTAACACTTTCCACAGGTATGTTGGTATAATTAGCAAATTGGTCCTTTTTATTCTCAGGCCATTTTCAAAGTGCAAATTCAAAGTGCATGTTCTGTGTTGTCCGATTTTCGCCTCCAGATCCTACTGCTGAATTACCTCAAACTTAATGATACAGCGTTCTGCTACTTTCCAGATCCCCCATCTTTGAACTTGATAGATTTTTCAAAACACTGCTTTCCATTTGTATCGTGCAACTCATGACCACACAGGATCCTACTTGGACCTTCTACTTTCCTGCTGTCCTCCAGTGCTTCTCCGCTGTGGCAGCGGGAAGACCACACAGCTCCCTGAATCAGGGTACCGTTCAGGGTCCTCTTTATCAGTTCTCCAAACTGGCCGAACATTGGGAACGCTGGGAAGCTGTTTACACAACAGATCTATTATGTAAGATATATCTATTTAAACAGATTGTGCTGATTCTGATTCAGTAGCACACAGGAAACGTGATCTGTCTGGTGATCTGTCACATATTTAGATGGACTAAATCACCTTCAAATCAAAGGGATATGGAAGACCCACCCATTTTTTTCTTTGTTTCACTTGTACACCTTCTTAGGAGCCATTTTCTTCCAATTTCCTCTTAGTTACTATGCATGATCACCGTCCTCTTGTTCTGATGGCTAAACCCCTTTGCTTTTCCCCAGAGCCACCAGTTTGCCAAATCATACTGTTCTCAAAAAACTTTCTCTAGCCCTCAGGCTCCTCTCTCTTCTACCTCTTTTCTAAACTTGAGGGAACTATTCATTCTCATCTCCTATGAATCTCCTCCAGTCTTCGCTCCTTACCAAAAGGCCCCTCTGGATTCTTACCTCTGAACTTTCCTCAGTGCTGCCTTGACATTCCTGCTGGTCTTGGTTGTTAGAGCAATATCTTCTCCTGGTTCACCTCCAACTGCACTCAAAGTCTAGTGGAGCTGGTTGCCTGACCCTTCCACCTCTTGGCAGGACTTGCCGCCAGGGTGTGGTGACAGGGCTTCGCCGTTGCCATTTCCACTGCTGCCAGCTGGGGCCTGCCAGGGTTGCCATAGAATTGGGCTGCTAAGTTCCAGGCCCTGAGAAGGCTGTGGAAACACTGGCTTCTGGACTCTGGCTGAAGCCAGCCCATCCAGAAGGGTGATTCTGCTTCACCGATGCGCATCTCCCCGACAGACCGGACAAAGCCTTTTCACCCAGGCTTGAAAATACGGACTTCTATTGACTTTCTCTTCTCCTCCCTACATACCATTCTATGACCAATTCCTTTTAATGCCTTCTTTGAAATCTCTCTTCCTTTGTGTTGATTTTTTGGGCAGTAACTCACAGGAAATCAATAATATTAAATATATATATAATATCATTATACAGGGCTTCCCTGGTGGCGCAGTGGTTGAGAGTCCGCCTGCCGATGCAGGGGACACGGGTTTGTGCCCCGGTCTGGGAAGATCCCACTTGCTGCGGAGCGGCTGGGCCCGTGAGCCATGGCCGCTGAGCCTGCGCGTCTGGAGCCTGTGCTCCGCAATGGGAGAGGCCACAACAGTGAGAGGCCCGTGTACTGCAAAAAAAAAAAAAAAAAATCATTATACAAAGATGTTCAAAAATACTATTCACTCAAGTCAGTATGCAACCCAAAACTTCAATGAATTCTCATTGTTTAAAAACCTGAAATCAAACCTGTTGATTTCACATTCAAAACTTATCACTATTCAGTCCTTCCTTGGTCACATTTCTCTTATTCTCACTGTTCCTTGGAAGAAGTCAGTGCTTCCACCAATCAAATATCTTCATTGTTCATTTATTCAACAAACGTTGACTGGGCTCTTTGGATGGTGCATTCTGTGGGCACCATTTCCTAGACTCACTGTAAACATTTCCGCTTCCTGATCTTGTTCAAATCTACCCCACTTCTTGCCCTGCCTTCCCCACCTGGCTTCCATCTCAGGCTCAGGTCCGGCCTCATTTCCTTTTTCAAAACCTTTGTTTTGAAACAAAGCTCCAGTTTTGAAACAGCTCCAGTTTTCTGGCTTCCTCATCCTCTTTGACCTTTGTTTTCCCCATTATCTGTGTTACTCCTTGGTACCTACTTTCTCTTCTCCTTTACTTTGTCCATATGCTTAAGTAGACCTTATATGAATATTTTTTGAAAATTTTATTGGAGTATAGTTGATTTACAATATTGTGTTAGTTTCAATATCTTCTTTACTTCTGTGTCCCTCTAACAAGATGAAAAGTTCCGTCAAGTCAATAGTTCTCACATTTTGGTCCCTGATATGGCAGCATCAGTATCACCTGGGAACTTGTTAGAAATGCAAATATTCAAGCCCCACCCTAGACCTAATGCGTCAAAATTCTGAGTGTAGGGCCTAGCAGGCTGTATTTTAACAAGGCTTCCAGGGGAAACTGATGCTCCCTGAAATTTAAGAACCACAACTCAAGTCATGGATTTGGAAATGAGGAAGGCTTGGTCTGCCTGTTTATTCCCCAAGTATACTTGCAAAATATCAATATTTGGGACCTTCTGTTTTGATGGTGTATTTGAAAGCCTTTGGAAAACTTTAAGCCTTCATTGCATATATATGTAATTGTTTATTTTTACCCTTTTCAAAAATTACTTGAACCAACTTAAAAGATGATAAAATAGAAAATGAGAACAAAGGAAAGGAGGAGGTGATAAATATGCTAACTACCAGAGTTGCTATTGTTCTCATAGTATCTCTGAGCTTGCTGGCAGCAAGGAAAAAAAGGAAAGTATAATGTCTTTCTTGTTCCATTTGTACCAGAGGAGGGCAAAGTTCTATTTCTCTAACTAAACTAAAAAAAAAAAAAAAAAAAATTCCCATGTGGAAACTTCTAGAGGACTATAGAGAGTTAAAAGGTAAAATCTAAAGGTTTTATGACATATGTAGCAATGGTTCTCACATGACTGGTTTATGTTTATTGTCACCATTATCCAAATTTTGCCAATGCTGAGCATGCAAGATGAGGGGTTATGACTAAACCTGCGACAGGAACTCACTCTGCCGTTTCTCATAATTTGGTGGCTGGAAGGAGGAGTTAATTTTCCCCAGCAAGCCAACCAGCAAGACAATAATGTGGAGTGTTGTGTTGGAGTGTCAGCCACTCACAGTGGGCCCTGTAAGAGGCAGGAAGGGTGTGAGATGAATAGGCCATTATCCACAGGAAAGAGTAAACATCGAAAGAAGGGCAGCTCTGTCAGAGGTCCCTGGCCCTGTGTGCCTGGCCCCAAGGTCACTGAACCTAAACCAGGTGAGTTTGGACTGGAGCACAGGGTCCATCCAGTAGAGGACTGAGGCCAAGTACAGTGAGACCGGAGCCGGAAGATGGGACATCTAAGAGATTTGACAAATCTCTTCCAAGTGCTGTCCACCACAGAGAACAGTTTACAAGAAGACAGTGGTAACAGTTTTATCGTGGGGTGGGTTGCCTTTATTTTATGATGACATAATAAGGCTTTTCTGAAATTAGGAATTCAAACCAACACTGCTGCATAAAGTCAGGGGCAATTTTTAGATAGAACTGGGATACAAATGAATTTATCTTTAGTAAGCCCCTATTGACTTTGGGTATGGCCCCTGTATCCACAATCTGGATCCTGTTCTCTCCAATTTGACAGCCTTATGACACATGAACGCCAGCTGGGGGAAGAAGGGAGCTTAGTTCCTAAGCACTGAACAACTCTTGACTATAGTGTGCTTTTCCATCTATTGTAAGTAATCTCGCACAAGTAATTTTCCTGAAGGCAGCACTGCAATGCGTCTCAAATGTTTGATAGAATAAATAGGTGATAAAGAAGAAAGATTACATAATTTGGAGTCAGGATTCCAGACTCTGTCATTTACCAGCTGCATGACCTCATCAGATGTGATCATGCATAAAAGTGCTTTGAAAGCTGAAAGTACCATATACTTTGGTTGCTAATTCTTATACACGGTCAGGGAAATTAGTCTCTTTTAAAAATTTTCAAATATAGTTGAGATAAGGGCTATGTGGGGGGAATTGTACGTACATTTCCTGGTGTGTGCCACACATTCCCAGTGTTCCTAACCCTGAACCTCAACTTACATGGTATTGCTGAGGGCCTGTTACCTGTCAGGGGTTGGGCTAGGTTAACAACCATTTCACAAATGAGGATATTATAGCATCAAAATGTTAAATACTTTATCCAACTCACAGAAAGACTAGATATTTTTAGACAGGGCCTCTATTAGAAGAGAAGAGAGAGGAATGATAATAATAATAATAATGATAATAATACTAGCAGCAATAACAGCTGACTGAAATCCCTGCAATTTGTCAAACATTTTACACACAGTATCTTGTTTAATCAACCCTATGAGATGAATAGTTACCCAGTTTTAAAGTCGAGAAAACTGAGGTTTGGTGTCCTTGAAGGGATGTGCCCAAGGAAATTCAGCTGGGATTGAAATCCATCTTTTCTCAAGACCTTGAATTTCGCACTATGTTCTACTCCCTCCCAGAGTAGAGCAGGGATAAGAACCATCACATTTCTCACTTTCAAATCAATGAATTCATCAATATCAAATTTCTGGAAAAAGCCCTCCCTAAAATTTAAGTCTTTACCAAAATTTAATTACTAAAAAGACAGCAATCTCTGCAGATGTTCCTCTGGAAGTTTCTATAGTGGCCTAGGTTTATATTTTATTTAAATGGAATCCAAAAAGATTTCATTTTTATATTAAAAAAATCACCAACTGCATTATTCCTTCCAAACTAGTATTCTTTTCTCTAATATAAAAAATAATTTCAATTGATCATTCATTTTCCTGATCCTTCTCTTACTTTTTTAGGATATCCCATTCATCTTCATAAAAAATGGTCCAGTTGAGGAAAATAACAAAGGCGAGGAAAGGAAATGCTTTGGCTTTCTGGCGTGTAGTCGGCCTGATTCTGTGAAAAGAATGTATAGAGGATTAAATATGTTTTTCCCCTCAAAGTGTGCTTGTTAATTCCTACCTCCCACCAACTCTAGCGACATAATTTGTGAGGCCCAGTGCAAAATAATAACTAGGTCACCTTGTTCAAAAATTATTAAGAATTTCAAGACAGCAATAGCAGAACATAATGGACATACAAGGCCCTTTGAAGTAGGGGTTCCTGCAAGACTGTGCAGGTCATGAGCTCATGTCCAGCCCTGCCTCTTGGTAGTGTTGTAGCTCCAGAAACATATCAGCGACAAACTTAGTTTGGTGTAACCAAGGATAAATATCCTTGGTAAGCACAGGGTTGCCTCTCTTAGTGATGCCTGGCTGAGAAGTCCAAGGAAGGTTTTGAAGATTTTGCTATCACATTCACTCAAGGCACATTGTCTGGTGCATAATTGCTATAAGTTATTTCCTTGTAGCAAGTCATTCAAGTGTTTTATTTAAGTCAATAATCATAGGGGATATTGTCAAATGTAAACGTAATAAGGTAAAATAACAATATTGATTTCTTTTCCAAAGAAAGAGTATATTTGGCCTATGATCTTGGTAGCTATTATTGCTTAGTTACTAAGCTGAATCTGACCTGAAGGGCCTCATTAGGGCCTGGAATAAAGCACTTGTCTTGGGGTTTGTGTCTGTTTCCATGCATGCTCCATCCACCCACAAACTCCATTACCCACAGATGTAAGGAGAGAAATGGGGGAAGGGTGAAAACTCAAGCATATTATGTGTCTTCTAGGTAGAACTCTACATATTTTTTTTAAATACTAAAAATTTGCAATCATCTACAGGATATTTTTCTGGAAAAATAGTTTAAATGTTTAGAATACTTATATTTTTGAGGAAATTTTAAAAGATTCCCTTGTCTGCTAAGATTTCAATTAATGACAAGTAAAGAATATAAAAATGGAAAACCTTGAACTACTTTTTCTCCTTTCTCAGTTTCCATGTAGATTTTCCCTCAGGGCCTTTAAAGTAGACAAAGGGAAATTTGAAAAAAAAAAAAGAACTTAAGCCATAACTTGAAAATGCAAAATGATAAAATGGACTCAATAATCTCTAAATAATAAACAAATAATCAATCTATCTGGTTTAAAGCTTTTTAAATGAAGAGATCCGTTTCTCTTGAATCCGGTTCTCTAGAATCCGGTTCTAGGGTGGAAGAAGTGGAGAGAAAGAATGTTATAAAACTGTCATCTAGAAGAATGATCCCTTCCTTTGCAATGAGTTTTATACCGAGATTGATGGTCAAGTTTGCTTGTTAAATGTCATCTTGGGAGACTTCCCTGGTGACGCAGTGGTTAAGAATCTGCCTGCCAATGCAGGGGACACAGGTTCGAGCCCTGGTCCGGGAAGATCCCACGTGCCGCGGCGCGACTAAGCCAGGCGCCTCAACTACTGAGTCTGCGCTCTAGACCCAAGAACCACAGCTGCTGAGCCTGTGTGCCACAACTACTGCAGCCTGCGTGCCTAGAGCCCATGCTCCACAACAAAGAGAAGCCACTGCAATGAGGAGCCCGCGCACCGCAACGAAGAGTAGCCCCCGCTCACTGCGACTGGAGAAAGCCCTGTGCAGCAGCGATAACCCAAGGCAGCCAAAAATAAATAAATAAAATTTAAAAAAAGAATGATTTCACTTATATGGGGAGTCTAAAACAAAACCAGAAAACTCCCACCAAACTCATAGAAACAAATCAGATTTGTGGTTTCCAGAGGCAGGGGTGGGGGGAGGGGGAATCGGAGGAAGGGGGTCAAAAGCTACAAACTTCCATTTACAAGATAAATAAGTACTTGGGATGTAATGTACAGCATGATGACTATTGTTAACCCTGCTATGATGTATGTGTGACAGTTTTTGAGAGAGTAAATCCTAAGAATTCTCACACAAGGAGACTTTTTTTGTCTTTTTTCTCCTTTCTCTTTTTAGTGTTTCTATGTGAGAGGATGGGTGCTAACTAAACTTATTGTGGTAATCATTTCACAATATACATAAGCCAAATCATTATGCTGTACATCTTAAACATATTAATGTACGTCAATTATTTCTTAATAAAACCAGAGGGGGAAGAAAAAGAGAAAAAAACTCTGAGGAATAAGGGAGCCCCTTGGGACTAGTAATAGTGGAGTAAAGAAAGGAATGCTGTTATCAACCCAAGACCTGGAGGGAATGGCTACTAGAACCCAGAGACAGGGCTGGTTGGCGAGGGCCGCCTGACAGCAGCTGTGACCTCAGTCACGGGACAAGGGAAGCAGCCAGCCTGTTGCAGCCCTGCAGGGTGGGGAAGGAAGAGAACTACACACTGTGACCCCACTTGGGCTTTCCTCCTGATCTCCTGCTGGGATCTCTCATTAGCCAACCCCAAATAGAAATGGAAGCAGAGGGCAAGAAGGTTATCCTATTAGGGCAAGAGTGGATCTGGAGGGGAAAAGAGAAGTTATGCAGCTCCATGTCAGTGAGGAATGTAACGAGTTCAGCTCTGAATGGGGGGAGTTTGAGGTTTTTGAGGGATGTCTGGAGGGTGTACATACAGCGTAATGTTAAGGGAGAAAATGAGCTCTGGAGCCAGAACTGCCCGTATTTGCATCTGGGGGTCACCAGTTACTAGTTGTGTGAACTTGGAAATGCTGCTTACCTTCTCTATGCTTCAGTTTCCTCATCTGTAAAATAGGGAATCATCATAGTACATACCCCTTAGAATTGTTGTGGATTATAAACGCATTATCACATGTAAATTATGCAGAATGGGGCCTGGCACATAGAAAGCAGTAAATAAATGTCTGCTGTTAATACCTATTAGCCATATGGAAATGCCAAGTCAGCAGGTGAATATATGAATCTGAAGGTTGGGGAAGAAGAGAGATTACATTCACATAGTTTTAAGGGAAGTTAAGATGTTGAGGTCACCCAGGGGGAATGTCTAGAGTAGCACTGTCCAATAGAAGTATAATTCAAGCCACATATGTAATTTCAAATTTTGAAATTAAAAAAAAAAGAAAAAAATCCATGACATTAAGAAAAACTGAAGAGGAACAGTTGAAATTATTTTTGATAATATATTTTCTTTAATCCAGTATACCCAAATGTTACTGTTTCAATATGTATTCAATATTAAAAAAGTTAATGAGGGGCTTCCCTGGTGGCGCAGTGGTTGAGAGTCCGCCTGCCGATGCAGGGGACACGGGTTCGTGCCCTGGTCCGGGAAGATCCCACATGCCGCGGAGCGGCTGGGCCCGTGAGCCATGGCCGCTGAGCCTGCGCATCCAGAGCCTGTGCTCTGCAACGGGAGAGGCCACAGCAGTGAGAAGCCCGCGTACCGCAAAAAAAAAAAAAAAAAAAGTTAATGAGATATTTTACTTTCTTTTTTTGTACTTGTACTAAGTCTTTGAAATTTGGAGTGGATTTTCTCCTTATAGTACATCTCAGTTTGAACTAGCACATTTTAAAACCTTGATAGCCACAAGTACTAGTGGCTTCTGTATTGATCAGTGATGGTCTAGAGTCAGAAAGGCAGGAAGACCAGCAGAGGTCAATGAAAAATACTCATAGTTAAGGTTCCGAGGCAGGATAAAGAAACTAGAATTTAAGAAAGGCGAGGTTATAGGAAACAGAATAATGTGGTGCTGCAGACATCGGGTGCATGGAGCGTTTGTAGTGATTTTGAAAATTTTCAGATACGGCAGCCAGTCCTGTAGGAACACGTCTATAAAATGCCCACTAAATCTGGCAAATGTTCACCAAAAAGGTTGTTGGTGACCTGGGGGAAATTGTTTTTATTAAAAAAAAAATGGTAGCCAGAGGAGGGATAGGAATGTGTTGTGTGATTGTGCTGGAGGGAGAGCTGAGGTCACGGGAAAGTTTAAAAATTGTTGGGGGGGCGGGGCAGTGAGCATACACCAGAGCTTCTTAGTTACACCTTCAAAACAAGACAAGCTCAAAAGTGTCACATTTACTCACTCACTTTCTATCTCTTCTTCTAACGTCTATCTCTTCTCACTTCTGTTGCAGTATCATCTTTATTGACTTCTTTGCCTCTAATCTTATAGTCTCATCTGACTCCTTCGCATATGTTTCAGGGAGATTGTAGTAGATCACAAGTACCATTAATGTTGGAAACGATGTGTCTATCCAGCAAACATTGGGCCCAATTTGTACACCTGCTCTTTATTCATCGGCATTCTTTTCCCTCTTTCCCCTTTCATTAAGCCTCTTATTTCCACTTTGGAATCCATGTGATTCTAAAGATGAAGCATGTGACCTAGACTATTCCATCTCCTCTGACACACAGGTTGGTCCCTATGTGACATTTGACCTAAGTCTGCCAATTAGAGTGAATCTTAAGTTCTGCTTGGAATGTTAGGATAAGCGTGTTCTCTCTCCCTCTAGATGGTATGGTATGCAGATATGAAACCTAGAATTGTTACAGGTATATTTGCTCTACCAGGGAATGTAATCTGAGGATAAAGCAAATACAGAGAGGAAAGGAGAGCTCAGAGGATCACAGAGAAATGAAGCCAGAGCCCTAAGGACAAGAAAGAGGTTCAAGCCGTGCCTAGAGTCTCCCTTGGGGCGTTTGTTATGGAAACCAATAAATTACTTTTATTTTCTAAGTCATATCCAATTGTATTTTTGATTACTTGCAACCAAAAATATCTACTCCAAAGCTTGCCATGTGCCAGTATTTGTGTTAGATCTTGAGATCATTTTACTGCTTAAAATTCTTAAACAATTCTTGCCTATAGTGATGTTGACAATTAGTATTATCACACAGGGCAAAATCTAACCTTGTTTTTAAGGAGTTTCAAGGTCAAAAATGCCCTTCATAAGATAGCCTTGCCTACCTGCATCCTCCTGTAACATTTTACCCTCTGATAATAATAAACTATTTGTAATTCTCTAACATGCTCTGGAAGTATTAAAATATGGCCACAAATTATTTGAAACTACTTCAATTATGATGTGATATATATGTCTCCTCTTCTTGAATCTGAGTGGGCTTATGAATGCATTGGCCAAAAAATTATAGCAGAAATGATGCTTAAGTGGCTTCCAGAACTAGATCATAAGAGTTGTGCACCTTACAACAGGTTTTCCTGCAATACTTACTGTCTAGATGCTTCCTCTCGGGGCATTTGCTCTGGGAACCCAACTGCCATACTGTTGGGACTCTCGGGCCACATGGAGGTCTTCCTATCTGCAGTCCCAGTTAAATCCAGCCTTTGAGTTGTCTTACCCCAGGCACTGGAATGTGAATGAAAAAAACTTCAGATGATTCCAATCCTCTGACATTTGATTCACTCACAGCCATTTCTAGATTTCTAGCGTCTTTCTAGATGAGGCCCAAGACACTATGGAGCAGAGACAAGCTGTCCCTGTGCTGCACTTTCTGAATTCCTATTTCACAGGTCATGAATTTAATAAAATGGTTTTATCTTACACTGCTAAATTTGGGACACTTTTTTACATACCAGTAAATAATTGGAACAGAATTGGAACTTTTATTTAGAATTTGTGTCTGTAAAGCAGGAACACCCTTCCCCTCATTGCCCAGGCAAATTCTCATTTTCCCCTATAAATCTAGAATAAAATTCTACAAACTCATTGAAGACTTCCTTTAACTCCTCAACAGCTTTATGTTTTCTTTCTTCTATGTTCCCATCAGTACCAGCTTATAAATTATCTTAAAGGGTTTAATTCTTTTGTGGCCTGTTCCCGCCCTGGAGTATAAACTCCTGGAAGGTAGGAGCCATGTCTTTTGGGCTTTGTATCTTCAGGGCTGGATTATCGTGTCTAACACATACTAGCTGTCCAATAAGGGCAATAAAATGTTTTATGCTAGAAATGTTATAGAGTTCAAGTACAGCACTGTCAAGAACTGTGAAGGGTCTGAGATTTTAGACGTAATATAATAAATTAGCCTGCCACAATTTCATGCATGCTCACAGAAGACACGCGACTCCTTGATCAGGAACAAAAGAATACATTACTCATGACAATAGTAGTAGCTAGAATGTCAACATTTCTACCCATTCCCTAAGTGCCAATTCCTCCTAGGGGACGCAGATAGGGGTGGATGATGCCTAAACATGCATGGGGTTGCATTATAGGAGAGGAACCCCAAGCTTAAGGAACCTGAATCTTTTATAAAAGTCAGTAAACCTGGCTGCCCTTTGCCCTGGAGAGAGGCATTATCTTGATTATACTGGGCAATAAATAAACCTGCCCTTTGCTCTGGAGGAAGACATTATGTCTTACAAGGCTGTTTGCTCAAACATCCTTTAAAAGATAGTATGAAACGAAAGAGTCATTTTACTGGCAAGATGAACAGAAATGTGAGAGACCCAGGAAGATTTGTTTCCCAAGAAACACAAGGAGAGATCATTTATACTGGTTATTTTTCAGATCATTAAAGTCTTCAAAGAGGTGTTACAGAAAGTGTCTTGAAATTTACGAGTAGGCATTCACCAGGAAGATGGTGTTTTTAGGACATTTCATGAAGCAGGAGCAATTTGAGCAAAAGTATGGAGTGATGGATGACTTTGGGACACTGAAGACGATTTGGCATGGATGCAGTGCAGGGTGTGAGGGAGGAAAGGGTCTAGTGTGAGATGATTGAAGAGGTAGGCCAGAGGCAGCTCCCAGAAGGTCTCTGTGCCATGCTGACAACGTTGACTTTATCCTGTAATCCATTGGAAGCCAGTGAAGGTTTTTAAGTAACTGAGGCATATGATCAGATTTGCATTTTATAAAGGTCTATCTAGCTGAGACAGAAAGGGCACTCCAGGCAGAAAGAACAGCATGGACAAGATGGAGACATTAAAAGTGCCAGGTAAATTGAGGGAACTGTAGCAGATTTCTGAACACGATCATCATTGCAACATTCATTAATGCGATTGTTGATCAAGAGTGGCTTAACAGCTTTCAATCAGTCACCAGGAGCCAGCTGTTAAGCTGGGGCATAGTCTAGGGAAGTCTAGGGCTATGCCGTGTTAAATTAGGATAAGCTAATTCATGTTAATAATCCACAGTGAAAGAAGAGACTCAAGTTGGCAATTAGGTTGCATCTTAACTGCCTGCTTTTATTGTTTGTGATGGGTCACCTTGAACGTGACGTTGAAAAGTATTTTCAGCCCAATTCTGGGCTCACTGGTAAAGAAGGAACTATTTACTTAGTTTTGTCTGCTATGGACAAAACTATGGTGAGTTAACCGTACGTTTTCTGACAGTAGGCTAGCGGATAAGGTTTGGTCAAAGTTATTATTGAGAACTAGAAACCTACACAAGGGCCAGGACCTGTGGCAGGAGTAGTTATATAAACATGGGAAAGTTAGGAGGACAAATGAGACGGCAGAAGAGCACAAACAAGATGGAAACAGGGACAATTAGGGTCGAAAAGCCAAGATTTATATCTAAAGTATGAGACAAATGAGGCAATAACCAGGTTAGGGACAGAGATGTTTCAGGTTATACCAAAGGGGGAGTTATCAAAGAAATTTTTTTTTTTTTTTTTTTTTTTGCCGTACGCGGCCCTCTCACTGTTGTGGCCTCTCCCGTTGCGGAGCACAGGCTCCGGACGCGCAGGCTCAGCGGCCATGGCTCATGCGCACAGCCGCTCCGCGGCATGTGGGATCTTCCCGGACGGGGGCACGAACCTGTGTCCCCTGCATCAGCAGGCGGACTCTCAACCACTGCACCACCAGGGAAGCCCCAAAGAAAGATTTTTTGAAATGAGACAACTTGAGTCATCTTGCTCCAGACCTCACAATTTGATCCTGGCACTTGATGGTAATGGAGATGAAAGTGACACAAGACCAAAATGTCATAGTCACTACCTAAGGATACAGAGAATGCGTCTCCTTTGGTTGAGGGTGTTCCAAGTTTTCTAAGGAGTAAGCACTATCATAAGGTGGTTTTGCTGTATTCCTCGACAATATTCAATTCTGTTATGGAGGATAAGCAAAACAAATGAGATGGATAAAACTCATAAGGTATGTCAAGTGACTTGTAAGATATAGATAACATTTATTAGAACATTAAGCATAGATAGTAAGTTATCTATAAGACATATTTAAGATAGATGTTGGAAAATATGGTAAAAACAATAGAACCAGAGTGTCATATATATATTTATGTATATATAAAGAGCTAGAAGGACGAAAAAAGCACAAAACATTCGTGATATATAAACATGAGGCACATGAAGCACTCAATATTCAATGTTCAATATTAAATATTGAGTACTCAATAGTGAAGTTCTCAGTATTAACAGAGTGGTTTTGGTTTTTTTTTTTTGCGGTACACAGGCCTCTCACTGCTGTGGCCTCTCCCGTTGCGGAGCACAGGCTCCGGACGCGCAGGCTCAGCGGCCATGGCTCACAGGCCCAGCCGCTCCGCGGCATGTGGGATCCTCCCGGACCGGGACACGAACCTGTGTCCCCTGCATCGGCAGGCGGACTCTCAACCACTGCGCCACCAGGGAAGTCCCAGAGTGTTGTTTTTTCCTTGCTTCTTTGTGGTAAGTTTTGATTGAAAGCTGGACATCTTGGGTAGGACAGTATTATTCATGCCTGAAATTGGCCATGCCTCTTCTTTTGTTAGCCCTTTAGTGTGGGGTGTTGAGATAATTAGTCAGGAGTTGAGCTGGGTTTGTGTTTTATTGTTGCTATTGTTACCTTCAGTACACCTTCAGGACAGGTTTCAAATTCTTCCACCTTTTCTTGTGCTTAGGCTGAGGCTGGTTTGCTGGAGACTTTTTCTTAACGTCTCCTTCATCCTCAGCTTTAGGTCTTCCCCTTGTGCCCTCCCCTCAGAGACTGAACACCTTCACACTATTGCCTTTCCCTCAGCTGTTACTTGTTCCTGAGCATGTGCTAGCCTGCTGGTGGGATTGGGGAGTTGGGTTCTCCAGTTCAATTTCAGTCATAGGGGCCGTGTTTCTGAGTCATAGGGATGGGAACTACTCAGCAATCGGCCTCACCCCCAGTGGTGGGGGAACGCTAAAGGACCAGAACATCTTCCCGCCCACTCTCCTAAGAGCAGAAGTTCGTTTGCTTGTTTGTTCTCTTCTCCCAGCTGCATGGGTGCCCTGTGGGTGATAGGGTTTGTTACCCTTCTCCCAGTGGCTTAAGAAGGCTTTTATTTCTCAAGGCAGAAGGAACTAGGTTGGGCTTTATGTTTGTCAAGCAGTGGCTGCTGTTCCCTTCTCTCAGGCCTGCACTTTCTCTGTCTCTCCTACATCCAGTCTTTGCTGTGGAGGCTGAGTGAGAGCCTTAGAAAAAGCCTGCAAGCACGTGCAAATTCCCTTTGTGTCTGTGGCTTCTCCAGATTACATAATTTTATTCTACCCCACGCTCAGCTGTTGGCAGTTTAGTAAACATTTTTAGCTAAAGTAGTCTTCTCAGCAGCTTGTATGGCATTTCACATCTGCCCAAGGTAAGCAGGTGTTGCAACTCATCTCTCCTTGGATGTACCTGTTTGTTGTTAGATTTTAGGTTAACTGGTTGCCCTATAACCTTGGCTTTCTGGATCATTCAAGAAGTGATTTTTATATAATATCCTTTTTTTTCTGTTGTAAATGTGGGGAAAATGCTCATTCCATCTCTCTACATAATGAGTGGAAGCTTGCACCCTACCCTAAGGGTGTTAACCTACCCCATCACTTTCTTCCCATGTGTCTTTTATTTTTATTTTGAATTTCGGTGACCTCTCTCTTTTATTATGGATCAATATTGCCAGAGATTTGTCTCTTTTTTTTTGCCTATGTTGGGTCTTCGTTACTGCGCGCGGGCTTTCTCTAGCTGCAGCGAGCAGGGGCTGCTCTTCGTTGCTGCGCGCAGGCTTTCTCTCGTTGCGGTGAGCAGGGGCTACTCTTCGTTGCAGTGTGTGGGCTTCTCATTGCAGTAGCTTCTCCTTGTTGCGGAGCATGGGCTCTAGGCACGCGGGCTTCAGTAGTTGTGGCTCGTGGGCTCTAGCGCTCAGGCTCAGTAGTTGTGGCGCACGGGCTTAGTTGTTCCGCAGCATGTGGGATCTTCCTGGACCAGGGATTGAACCTGTGTTCCCTGCATTGGCAGGCAGATTCTTAACCACTGTGCCACCAAGGAAGTCCCCCATCTGTCTTTTAAATTGATTTAATAAAATATGAGGTTTGAGCATCTTAATTTGATCTGTGAGCCTCTCTGTTCCTAACATCCATGAGAGTTTGCCTGGTAAAGTACTTCTTAGACTATCATTGCACCAAGGTAGTTTCCCACATAGCAACTATTAGCTTGGTGTGGACAAGGCTCCTCCCTGTTGAAATTATTTCCTGAGAGCCTGGGGCATTTTTACTCAAGAATTTATAGATGTACTGATCACACATAAAACAATTTGTTATTGAAACAATATATAAAAACACACACATATACAACACGTACAACAATGAATAACTTTTTTGGTTATAATAAATCATACCTCTGTTCTTAGTTTTCTGGTTCCAGTTTCTTGAACTTAGAGAGCTATAAAAGACTTAAAGATTATTTTTGTCCACGTTTCTTCTTTGATGGTGAAGACACCGAGATCCAGGGTAGTAGAGAGGCATGTCTAAGGTCAGAGCAGTTAGATCTGACACCTGCCCTCTGGTCCCTGAGCCCCAGGATTTTAGGATTTAGAAAATATTTCTAAATCTTTTCTAAAAAAGAAGTGACAAAATGGCAAAAACGTACAGTTGTCCTTTCATGAATAAGTAAGTTAGTTTTCATTTAGTTACAAGAAACGTAACCAATCCTATCTTCAGCATTATTATCTCATAAAACAAGAAGTCTAGAGTGGGTAGATGGTTCCAGGTGTAACTGGGTGGATAGTTCCAAGAACAACTGTTCAACAATGTCATGTTACCTATTTATCTGGACTCTGCCATCCTCATATGTTGGCTGTTTATCCTCGGGCTTATTGCCAATGGTTGCAGGATGGCTGTTGCAGCTCAAGACACTACATCCGCACATAACCTCATGGGCAGAAGGAGGTCTCCTTGCCTTTCTCTTTTCACAGCAAGGTAAAATTCTTACTGGGAGTCCCTACATCACCTCAAGTCCAAACAGGTTTACATGCCCACCCATAAACTAATCACTAGCAAAGGTGACAGAAGTTACTATGCTTAGCTGAGAGTCTAAATCTCAACAGCATATATAGATCAATCAGGCTCTACTCTTGGGGCTGGCAAAAGAGCCCATCTTCCCCATGTGTTGCTTCCTTGGGGTTCTATAATACTAACAAAGATGGGAATAGCTGTCCTAATAGCTATAGCCAACAGTGCCTGATTCAATGACACTCAATAAATGTTGCTTTGCTGCATTAAAAATAACCACAGTGAAAAAAGGAGAAATAATCAGGTTTGGAAAAAGTAGAAATTGTTCCATCAAATTTATGAACTATTTCTAAATATTCAGTTGGGGGTGGTCTTGTGCTATAGCATAGTCAGAGGAACTACATCTGGCTTCTTCACGTTGAATATCATGAGAGGAAAAAAAATCCCATCATGATAAAGTCAAGATTCACATTTATGATGTGATTTCATTGTCTAATATGCCTATTACTCTTCAAAAACATCCTGGGAAGAATTAAAAGAGGATAAATTTAAGATAGAAGGGCTGCTACTATTTTTAATACCAAGAAATCATCATTCCTCAGATGTTAGCTTAATAAAGATTGTCAAGGAAGATTTTCATTTATTCTCTATGTGTTTACTCTCATAACTTCAAGCAAAAGTAAGATTCGAGTAGAATTATTAAAACACAGCCGGAGAGAAAGGGAAATAAAGATGCCACAGGCAAAAGTACAGAAGTGGTAGAGGAATTGCTCCATTTTCCTACTCCTACCCTTTCTGCACATTGGGCTGCCTCTTCCTGGCACTTTAAACATAGGTGTGATAGATATGTCAACTTGACCAGATCATGGGATACCCAGATATCTGCTTAGACATTATTTCTGGGTGTGTCTGTGGGGAAAATAATAGCATTTGAATCAGTGGATTGAGTAAAGATCTCCATACAGTAAGTGGGCATCATCCAACCCATTGAAGGCCTGAATAGAACAATAAGGTGGAGGAAGAAAGGATTAGCTCTCTCTGCCTGACTGCTGAGTTGGGACATCAGTCTTCTGCTCCTGATTCTCAGGCCTTTAGACCAGACTGGAATCTATATCATTGGCTCTCTGGCTCTCAGGCCTTTGAACGGCACCACTGGGTTTCCTGGATCTTCAGCTCGTGGATGGCAGATGATGAGACTCCTTAATCTCCATAGTTACATGGGCCAGTTCCTTACAATAAATCTTATTGCAGATAGATAAACAGATAGATAGATAATATGATTGGTTCTGTTTCTCTGGAGAACCCTAATATAATAGGTAATATTATTGTCATATCTAGGTTTAATTTTGATCCCTCTATTTACTCCTTGTGACATTGAGCACACATTCACGGTCAGACTAGGGGCTTCTTCCTCTATATTCCTATGAGCACTTGACTCAAATATTCATTAGTGTCACTTTTAATACTAGTTGACACATATAATTATCAGACTCTATGTTTGCATCTCTATTACTATGTTTGATTTCTGAAGGATATTCATAAATTCCCTTATTCATCATTTTATCCCGTGTCTAAAACAGTCATTAAGAAATTCATGAACTCTTGTAAACTGACTAGTAAATAACACTTATCATGCAAGTTGTGAGGATTGTGTGAGATTGTATATGTGACTGGGTGTCATAAACTGGAAAGTGCTTCTCAGATATTGATTATTACTATTACAGGCTAAATTGCCTTTGGTGGAAGGGCCAAACTAGTAACATGACTTCCATTTATGTCAATGATTCTACAACAAAGTAATTATAGTAGTAATCTCTGCTGGGTATTGAATGCTTACATAGCACCACGGCTGGCACACAGTGCTTTGGGCTATGGTTACCTGGTATATATAATCACTCTTTCTTGTAGCAGATCTCCAGGCCTCAAGTTTTGTATTTCTTGGCTCTGATCTTTATATTTTGCCCAGATCTTGTCGGCTTTCTTCTCCCTCTAGGGACTGAAGCCTGATTTTGTTCTTTTATATGCTGCTGAGGCCCTGCTCTACCCAGAACTGACCACCTGGAATATGAGGCTGCAACTGGCTCCCTCCAGTGATCACTCCTGCCTGGGGACATCTTCAGTTATGTCCTGTCCATTGGGCCAAAAACTGTTGGGTATTCATATAAATTAAGATTAAGCCAAGACTTTTTTTTTTGCAGAAATTGACAAGCTGATCCTAAAATTCATATGGAATTGCAAGGTATCCAGAGTAGCCAAGACAATTTTGAAAACAAATAAAGATGGAGGACTCACATTTCTAGATTTCAAAACTTACTACAAAGCTACAATAATCAAGACAGTATGGTACTGACATAAAGATAAACATATAGATCAATGAAATAGAATTGAGAGTCCAGAAAAAAACTCTTCAGTTGATGGTGAATTGATTTTTGATGAGGCTGTGAAGACAATTCAATGGGGAAAGAATAGTCTTTTCAACAAATGGTACTGGGACAGCTAGATTTCCATATACAAAAGAATGAAGTTGAACTCCTACCTCACACATATACAAAAACTAGTTCAAAATGAGCCAAAGACATAAATGTAACAGCTCAAACTATAAAACTCCTAGAGGAAAACATAGGCCTAAACTTTTGTGATCTTATATTTTGACAATGGTTTCTTCAATATAACACAAAAAGCACGTGATAAAAAAAAATAATTGGACTTCATCAAAATGAAAACCTTTTGTGCTTCAAAGGACACCATCAAAAAAGTGAAAAGACAGGGCTTCCCTGGTGGCGCAGTGGTTGAGAGTCCACCTGCCGATGCAGGGGACACGGGTTCGTGCCCCGGTCTGGGAGGATCCCACATGCCGCGGAGCCGCTGGGCCCGTGAGCCATGGCCGCTGGGCCTGCGCGTCCGGAGCCTGTGCTCTGCAACGGGAGAGGCCACAATGATGAGAGGCCAGCGTACCGCAAAAAAAAAAAAAAAAAAGTGAAAAGACAAATCACAGAACACGAGAAAATATTTATAAATCATACATCTGATAAAGGACTTGTATCCAGAATTAAAACAGTTAAAACACACACAACCCAATGAAAAATAGGGAAAAAGGTGAGAGTGAACATTTCTTCAAAGAAAACATACTAATGGCCAATAAACATATGAAATGATACTCAACATCGTTAGTCATTAGAGAAATGCTAATATATTAGAGGAATAAAAACACAATGAGATACCATTTCACACCCACTAGAAGGGCTATACTCAAAAAGACAATAACAAATGTTGGTGAAGATGTGGAGAAGTTGGAATACTCATTTATTGCTGGTAGGTTTCTAATCTGGTACAGCCTCTTGGGAAAACATTTTGGCAGTTTCTCAAAATGTTAAACATAGATTTACTACAAAACATAGCCTTTCTACTCTATATACTCAAAAGAATTAAAAAGTAAGTCCGTACAAAAACTTGTACACAGATATTCATGGCAGCATATTTATAAGAGCTCAAAAATGGAAACAATCCAAATGTCCTTCAACTAATGAATGGATAAACAGAATGTTGTCAATCCATAAAATGGACTATGATTCAGGAATAAGAAGGAATGAAGTACTGATACATGCTGCAATGTGGATGAGCCTTGAAAACATGCTAAGCCAAAGAAGCCAGTCACAAAAGGCCGTATGTCGTATGATCCCATTTATCTGAATTGTTCAGAATAGGCAAATACACAGAGACATGGACTAGATTAGTGGTTGCCAAGAGTTGGGCGTGGGGAATTGGGTGCTACTGCTAATGGATATGAGGTTTCTTTTGGGGATGATGAAAATGTTCCAGAGTTAGATATTGGTAATGCTTGCACAATTCTGTGAATGTACTAAAACCCACTGAGTTGTATACTTTAAAAGGCTGAATTTTACTATATGTGAATTATATCTCAATAAAGCTGTTATTAAAAATAAAGATTAAGCTATATTTCCTTTCACTCCTTGAGGCACTTGAATTTGTACTTCTGAAAGCACTAGCTCTGAAATGGTGCTAGTTCACTAGATTTTGCCTTACTCTCCTACTTCCCCCGACCTAATTCTGAGATTTCTATATAATTTACTGACAAGCCTTTATCAGAATAGGTTAATGAAATATGATTTTGTCAATTAGCAACAATATTCTCAGACTTCTGAGTGAAATAAACACTCTTAAGCTGCACTAATATATACGTCAATCCATATCTAAACATTTTGATGTATTGATTACATGGGGAATTTTAAAAAATAATCAATGTCACCAGGTCAGATATCTGGAATAATTAAGAGATTGACATGAAATAGTGTTTGCATAAAAAACAACCTATTTTTCAAGATTTTTATTTTGAATGTTAAAATTTTCTGCACACTGCTACTTCACTATTATTCCCCCAAAGACGTTTCTCTTTCAAAAAACAAACATAACGTTAAATCGTGAAAAGAAACGTGTCTCTTTTTAAAAGTCCTTCAAGTTGATTTTTAAAATGAAATCTTAAGTTTGCCCTCTTTCTCTAAACTGTGTACCTGCCAGGAGACTTGGGGGCAAAGTATTATTATAAGGAATTCATTCTTGACATCTTCCTGGAAACTTTAATCCACTATTCAGCAAGCTTTATTTCAACACCAGAGAATATAATACCATGATTTTTCTAAGGAATAAGTACAATTTGAGTCTGAAATGAATGACACTGCACATCATCAGGTATATCTGGAAGGCTGTAACCTAAACAGTAAGCCTGGTTATAACATACACTAGACTCCTAATTTCTGTTTCAGTCTTCTGAGGCCTGTTGCTAAATCCCTTTCTACATTAAAAACGCTAACCACACTCTCCACTTATCTGACAGACTGCAAAACAGCGGAGAATAAAAATTCTGCTTGGATATCATGTCTTCACTGTACATACAGCTGCTACACACAATGATGGTCAGTAATGACTGAAATATGGCACTAAATACAATCCCCTCTGTGCGAATTGAATTAATTGATTTATTAGGTGCAAAATAGCCAGGTGGATTTAAGCTAATTAAGAATTTGATTGCTAATTGCCAACAAGGGGGGATTTAAAAAAATGAGTAAGTTGAATAAGGGATATACTTGTAGCACATACAAAACTGCAAGCGGCATCCAGCAAGGAAACAATGATAGGAATGTAGTGGTAATGTCTGTGGTGTCTGAGTAGAATTAAAACATTCTATTCTCTATGCAATCCGTGAATGTTTCTGGTAGTGTTACCTCCTCTTAGTAGACACCCACAGGAAAACAAGGTAAGACACGAAAAAGACCATGCGAAGTTAAGAAGGATCCTCAAAAAGAGAGTCAGACATATGAACTGTGAAATAATAATAAACCAGGATGACCTGAGCTACTAAAGGAATGATATGAAGTATATAATAGTCCACTATGTATTTTTGTATATTTTTGTATCCATTTATCCATCCATACATTCATCCACCTACCTATTTAACCATTCATTCAACGTGTGTTGAATATTTTATGTACATCATATCCTGTCTCTTTACTTGATACTACATCTTAAGGATGTCAGCATATTAATAAAGCACACCATAATTTTTTCAAATATTTATTTAGCACTATTATGTGCTGGGCGATGTGCTAAGTACTTCACATGCATAGTCATCTTTAATCTGAGCAGAAGCTACCGATGCAGAAACTGAAGCTTAGACGTGTTAAATAATTTGCCCAAGAACATGAATCTTGTAGAACTGGGGTTCAAGCACAAGCAGTGCTCCAGTGCTCTTGTGCTTAATTATTCTCCTACAATGCCTTTCCATAAATCTTTTTAATGGCAATATCAGATTTCAGTGTTTTGATGTGCTATATTCCATGTCATTATTCCCCTATTTTTAGACACCTAGGTTGCTTCTTTTTTTTTGCCATTAAGTAAATAATGCTGTAGTGAGCATACTTGTGTATCAATTTATTCACTTCTCTGATTATTTCTTGCCCCTTTGTGTGTATCCTTTGGAGGCATGTCGATTTAGATGCTTTGCCTATTTTTAAACAGGGGTATTTGCCTTTTTTGTTGTAAAAGTTCTTTATGTATTTTAGATGCAATTTCCTTAGCAGATATATATTCTGCAAATATATTCTCCCATTCTAAGGATTATCTTTTCACTTTCTTTATAGTGTCTTTTGAAGTACTTATAAGAGTTTTGGGTCTTACTTTAGGTCTTTGATCCATTTTGAGTTAATTTTTGTATATGGTGTGAGATAAGGGTCCAACTTCATTCTCTTACACATATAAGAGAATTGTCCAGTTGTCCAGTTGTTCCAGTACCATTTGTTGAAAGACTCTTGGTATCCTGTCTTAAATCAGTTGACCATAGATGAATGGATTTATTTCTGAACTCGCTATTTTGTTCCATTAACTTATGTTTATCCTTATGTCAGTACTACAGTGTCATGATTATTTTTGCTTTGTAGTAAGTTTTAAAATTGTAAAGTGTGAATTCTTCTACTTTATTCTTTTCCAAGAATTTTTTGGTTATTCTGTGTCCTTGCCCTTCCCTATTAATTTCAGGATTAGTTTGCCAGTTTATACAAAGGAGTCAGCTATTATTCTGGTGAGTATTGTGTTGAATCTGTAGATTAATTTGAGGAATATTGCCATCTTAACAATATCAAGTCTCCTAATGTATGAACATAAACTGTTTTTCTACTTATTAGGTCATTTTTAATTTCTTCCAACAATGTTTTATCATTTTCAAAATATACATTTTGTAACTCTGGTTAAATTATTCCTAAGTATTTTATTCTTTTTGATGCTATTGTAATTAAAATTGTTTTCTTAATTTCATTTTTGGATTTTTCATTATACATGTACAAAAATACAATTGATTTTTGTGTACTGATTTTGCTGAACCCCTTTTGCAAACTTGCTGTCCCCTTTTATTAATTCTAATAGTTTTTTAGCAGATTCCTTAGGTTTTCCTATGTGCAGGATCATGCCATGTGAATAGAGATAGTTTTACTCCTTCCGTTTCAATCTGCATGCGTTTTATTTCATTTTCTTGCACGGTTGTCCAATACAATGTTAAATGGAAGTGACAAAAGTGAACATTCTTGTCTTGCTCCCAGTGTTAGAGGGAAAATATCCAGTCTTTCACCATTAAGTATGATGCAAGTTGTGGATTTTTCAGAGATGCACTTTATCATGTTAAGTTCCATTTTCATCCTAGTTTGTTGAATGTTTTTATCGTAAAAGAATGTTGGAATTTGTCAAATGCTTTTTCTGTGTTTAATGAGATCATGTGGGTTTGTTTTTATTCTATTGATATGGTGTATTACACTAGGTGATTTTTAAATGTTAAACCAACCTTGCATTCCTGCAATAAATCTCACTTGGTCATGATGTATAATTTTTTTAATATATTGCTGAATTTGGTTTGCTAGTATTTTGTTGAGGATTTTTGTATCTATATTCATAAGAGATATTGGTGTTTAGTCCTTTTTTTGTGTGATAAATTTTTCTAGTTTGGGTATCAAGGTAATACTGGCCTTATAGAACAAGTTAGGAAGTGTTCTTTCCTCTTCTAATTTTTGGAAGAGTTCATAAAGAATTGATATTACTTCTTTAAATATTCACCTGTGAAGCCATCCAACTAATTATTTAGGTATCTGGAAGTGGAATTACTGTGTCAAAAATATAAACATATGCAAAATTCTTTACACATATTGTTAAATTGCTTTCCTGGGTAGGGAGTGCCAAGTCATACTTCCACTAGCACTAAAATGAGTTGTACATAATTTGCTAATAGTAGGCTCACACTGAATGTGTGCTGAATTTAATTTTATTGATAACTGGTTCTTATCAGCTCTGGAAAACAATAATTATGAGTACATCAATCAAATAATTGTTCTCAATACTAGTATATTTTAAAAAAGATTAGATCTCTTGGTTATAGTAATTAACATTTTGTGGGTATGCTATATTGATTTTAGGCCAGTCTCAACCACAATGAACTTTGTATTCTCTAGGTCCAGCATATTTTAGAGCTCAATGAGTAATAAATGCCTATATCTGCCTAATACTTTTACACTGTAGAGAGTCTTTTCACCTATAGTATAGCTTTCTTAAAGTGCAGGAAGCATCTATGTGATATGCTAAATGTGAATCTGGTCACAAACTTGCTCAGTTTGCTTTGCTATTGTTGTTAACAAAATGAGATAAGAGATGTAAGGCTTTAATAATTATGAATATTAATGAAGATACTTGGCAGACTCTTGTATCCTGCTTGTCGTATATGAGATTTCATATTTTTATCACAACTCTTCATGAGTATCTTGAATTCAATTCCCATATGGATGAATTTATACACCTACTTTTTTTTTTCCTTTTTTCCCCCAGATTTATTGAGATATAACTGACATAGAACATTGTGAAAGTTTAAGGTATACAATGTAATGATTTGATACCTACTTATATTGAATACTGAGAAATTTCTGATCAACTGAGACACTAGAAATAAACATAAAATGTGGTTCTTAATTGTGGAATGTAGCAAATCTAACTGGTATGTCTTATCCATTAACCTTAGAGCTCATTCTCCTCTTGATGTACTCTCTTGACTGTTGGTGGCTCCTCCTCTTCACGAAAGGTCCTGGAGTTTGTCACCCACTGTCTACTTAAGCACAAGGTCCATTTTAAACCTGCCAGGTCCAAGTCAGTGTTTTCCATCTCTGATGCTTGTTTCTTATAGTACAAGGAAAAACAACTCATAATTATATAAGACATATTCCATACAGGTTGAGTCCAGTGACGGTTTAGACAACCAGTTAAATAGATTCTTTAATTACTCTGGTTGCACAAGCTTATATTACTTAAAATGGCATTCCAGGCACTAGTCATTATAAGTCTTGCTTCGTTACGTTTGAGTATCTTATTTTCCTTCTTCTCTTTTATTGCCTTTCACTTTGACGGTTGTTTATAGCCCTGCTGGGCTCACTTGGTTCTTTATTTAAGAGTTCACTGAGTTTGAATCTGATCTTATCTGTAGTGTCACCACCTTCCCACCTCTTGCTGGTTGATTTAATATTCACAGTGACATTATCTCCAGCTCTCTTGTGAGTGGATTCACATCCAACTTAGAGCGAGTTACTGCATGAATTATACATAAAACATTGCCAGTTTAAGTGGCAGAAAAGGTTAAATTCTGGATTTTTTTTTCTCATGACTGATTCCTCACCTCTCCCATCCCATTTCAGTGTGTGTGTGCATGCGTGTGCGTGTGTGTGTGTGCATGCATGTGCGTGTGTGTGTGTGTGTGTGTGTGTGTGTATTTTAAAGTCCTATGGGTTTTACAGAATTTACTGAACATATACAATTTTCTCTCCTAAACTTTACTGTTCTTCAATTTTAAATACTGAGGATAAAATGATTTCATATTTACTTTCAAGCATAACTGTTTCTGAAGTCTGTGGCTTCTCTCTCACATTCACTGAAGAGTTCACTGGGGACATGGGCCTGAACCTTTACATCATGTGACGGTTCCAAGCACATTACAGATGTGCTTAGAGTGTGTGTACTTCCCATTTCTTAGCTAAGTTGTTTTGGTTGGAAGTAAGAGAAACTAACTGCTTTGGTAGTAAAGGGAATTTACTGGAAGGACGTGGGTGTGTCTTAAGAACCCAAAGACAGCTGACCTGCCCAGGGACTGAACGCAGAACCTGGAGAGCCACCAGGCATTCATGCAAGCAAGACGGCTCTACACTCCTTAGCTCTACTGCCCTCTCTGCATCTCCAGGTCAGCTGTCTCTGGCTCTCAGGGTACATGATAGAAGAGGCTCACCCCAAAGGTGCTGAATTGCTCCATCTCGCTCCTATTTCCAGATCTCTGTGAAAAGAGTTAAAGTAACCTAGTTTGGATCAAGTGTTCATCCCTGGTCCAGTCATCTGTGACCAGTTGCCCGCAGCAGCCTGTGAGTAGGAATAGATGGAGTAGTTCCCCCAAAACTGGTGTCACATAAGTTAGACACACACCCTTGTAGTTTGTTAAGTGTACTGTTTAGGTGCCAATTCATGAATTATAGAAAGTAACCATTTAACAGACAGTAAGCCATATCTGGTCTCCTTCACAAATGTATGTAAGGTCAAGGCTTCATCAGTATGACAGTGTTTGTTCCCTTAATTGCATTTCATCTGCCATGTTCATACTTAGCCACATACCCTCTTGGGCTCATCCTTTTATTCATTTATATTCCCTTTCCAGATAAAAGGGAGATCATAAATCATTTGCAAAGTTTTCTGATTCATTCATTCCTGTATATAGAGGAGTAGAAGGAATAGAACTGCCCTAGTGAGATTCGGTTTCATGCTCTTCATAGTTGATGTGGGTATTATTTCTCCAATAGCATTCTTAATGTTCTCAATTATACCAGCTGTTGTGATTTTCCTTACTAACATGGTCTTTAGTGAATTGTACTCTCTGGCTGGTTACAGCACATCTGTGTGACAATGGAAAATTTTCTGTAACCATGTAATTGGGTTTGAATTTTGAGATAGTGTTTCTGAAGATGTATCTATTTAGAATCTGGTGATAGCAAGGTCTATGTCCCTATGTAATATGTTTCTAGAATAATGGGGTTTTTTTGTTTGTTTGTTTTGTTTTTTTAGAATAATGTTTTATATTTACTTATTCATTAATCTTTATGTACTGAGATCTTAAAATGAACACAGCACCGTATGAGCTAAAAAAAGTGGAAAACTCTTCTACAGCCTGCCTACAAATTAAAAAAATGGAGACTTTAAGAGTTTGGAAGATAGAGCACATAATATAAACTATGTCATGGAGGTCAAGATAGGAGACTTTCAAAGAGGAGGGGTCCAGTGCTATCAGAGAAAGGGCATTGTATTTAACAATTAAAGTGGCACTTAGAGTGAGTATTTTTAATCATTTCAACAAATGTATTTTTGCTATATCCACTTTTCTTTTATTTGGGCCATTGCTCATATTTAACTCTCTTATTGAACACTTTTGAAACACTATTTACTTATTAATTATTTCATTAGTATGTGTTCATGGGAGCAGGGCCTGGGGCAAGAGAACAAATGGAGACTCACACATCATATGCCCAAGTATTTAATTTCAAATTTCAAATTAAGCTTAATATTTTTTTTTTTTTTTTTTTTTGCGGTACGGTACGCGGACCTCTCGCTGCTGTGGCCTCTCCCGTTGCAGAGCACAGGCTCCGGACAGGCAGGCTCAGCGGCCATGGCTCACGGGCCCAGCCGCTCCGCGGCATGCGGGATCTTCCTGGACTGGGGCACGAACCCATGTCCCCTGCATCGGCAGGCGGACTCTCAACCACTGCGCCACCAGGGATAAGCTTAAAATTTTTAAGTTAACATTTTAATTTATTTCAAATGTATTTTACAGAAAAGTTAAAATTTATTTAAACCTTATTAAAATTTTTATAAAAACAGAACTAGTCTCAACTTTAGCTTTCATAGCTTTCAATGTCCATCTCATTGATAATGTAGTCAGTATCACATTTCACACATGTAATGTCTAGGCCTAGTAGTATACAAATATAAGAATAATAGAAATTGTTTAATTTTACAAAACTTTACCATGCACAACTTTTGCAAATACTGTGTGCTACATTTAATGCATCTCCAGAACTCTCTGGTACCATGAAATTTAATTCAAAGGGAAGTCAATGTTTAGATATTTGGCAATAATGGGAAAAAATACTTCCTTATGCACCAATTTATTGAATTCATACTACGTCAGAGGGATTTGACAATTCAATTACTTTGCCTTTTCTCATAAGCTTTTTCACCTCTCAAATCCTCCTGTGTTCTGAAGGAGAGTCCCTCTCTGTAGTCGACAAAGACACAATCCTCAAACCGTCATGGTATCTGTACAGAGTCACCCTTTGTTTCATAAAGACATAGGGAAAGAGATGTGAAGAAGCATATCCCTGGACCCGAGTAGTATTAGTTGCAAAAGGAAGGTGGCAGATATTTATGGTTTTAGGCTAGACAGAGTCAGTACTGAGAGCCAGATCTTCAGTGACAAAAGCACTCCTGGGTTTTTGACTATATTTGTCTATGTTTGTGTCCTTGGGATATATGGAACCCAGCCCAGGGACTCCTCCTACTCAAGTCTAAGGGCAGTCCTGGCAAAAGAGGAAGGAGCAGAACAGTCAGGAGATAAGGGTAGCTTGGATGTTACCCACTGGAAGGTAAGTCCAGTAAGGGCACCAATTTCTCAATGTATTATGCCCTACTGTATCCCAAGCTGAGAACAGTGTCAGGCATATGGTAGCTATCCAAGAAACATCTGTTGTGTGAATGCATTGCTGGCTGAATGACTAGCATAGTGGTAGTGAATAATGCTTGACTGTTCCAAACACCCACTGAAAACTTAGGGGTAGCCATTCAGTTGGCAATATCTCTTGATGCCATGACACTTCATTTTTTTTTTTTTTTTTTGCGGTACGCGGGCCTCTCACTGTTGTGGCCTCTCCCATTGCGGAGCACAGGCTCCGGACGCGCAGGCTCAGCGGCCATGGCTCACGGGCCTAGCCGCTCCGCGGCATGTGGGATCTTCCTGGACTGGGGCACGAACCCGTGTCCCCTGCATTGGCAGGCGGACTCTCAACCACTGGGCCACCAGGGAAGCCCGACACTTCATTTTTAAAAATAATAGTTGTTAAATTACTCTCCTTGTAAGAATTCTCTTGACCATATTAAGATGGTAAAAATGAATCATTTGTGCACTTCAGTTTAACTCAACTTCCTAAATGTAAAACTTTTCCCAGGTATCACATAACTTGGATATCATAGTCCATGTGTTACTTTGACTTAGGCTGATGTATTTAGTGATGCTGGTAACATTGCCATAAAAGTCTCGGAAGGGCCTGTCTGAAAAGTGCCTCAGAAGCAGGCCGTGCTCTGAATTTGCAAGCAAGGAGCTGCTCGGTTGTTTCTCTGCAGGGACAACAGTATTGTTTTTAATTGTCTATTTTAATAGGCCTGAATAAAATACTCTTCTGTATTATTTGATCTGCATCCCCTCGTGGGATCTCTCCCTGCCTTCTTTTTACCACTGTGACAGTTTCCTATTTAGACATTTAGTTCTTTCGACAAGGGCTCTTGATTATCAATGGCAGTGACTGTTTCTCCTTCTACTGATGTGCAATCCTAGTCGTCCCTGACCTCTGGGATACTTTGCAAAAAAATGTTGAGCTTTGGGAGTCTGGGATGAATGAAATTTCATGAAATAGCAAACAACAGCAACAACAAAATCAAGCACATGTTTGATTTAATCAGTTAAATGAATCTGGATTGATTTTTTTTTTTTAGTGTTCCTAGGAGTGCCCATAGGCAACCAGGATTAACCCTAGTTTAACCACACCCAACCTCCACTAAATGGATACTTCGACAAATATAGGACCATATTAGAATGACGTTTTGGTAAGACAGTTTTCTCCTAGGAGAAGTATTTGGCCAATGCAGGATGGTGTAATAAAACATGATCAGGGCTCAGAGGCAGATGTTAGTTTTAGTACCAACTCTGCCACTATGTGAGTGTGTGGCCTTTGTCAAATTATGTAGTTCTTTGTCTAAAATCATAAGCAAGTTGAACTAAGTCCCTCCTTGCTTCTACTTCTATGACTGCTGGCAAAGCATTCTTGGCTGTATACATATGCTGCACTTTCATTTTCATAGCAGATTTTGACTTCTGCTTTGCATCTCCTTATATATTTGAAAAGATTTATGCTCCTTCTTTATTTGAAGTTTGAGGTGACTCCACTGAAGAATGAGCCTGTATAACTGAAATGTACATAGCCCCCGTGACTTTATCATTGGAACCTGGCTAAGAAATGGGTAAAGATGAAGAGGTTAGCTTTGCAAAACTCTTTGGTGGATTAATTCCATTTTCTGAATTATTGATATCCATACTGCACTTTGCTATTCACACAAGGGATCCCCTTTTGGAAAGACAAAGCTAGGAAGCCCTAAACAAAACTGAAGACAGGAAAGTTGTCTTTGGGACTGGCCCCTACCCTCTCCTTTATAGACCTCCTTTAGTGTCCAAGGTCTTCAAGCTGCTTTGTACTCTAGACAGCTGTTCCTACCTCACCACCCAGGCCTAAAATCCTTAGGTTATGCTGTGCTCCAAGATCCCTCAGGCAAGTTGGATGACAAGTAATAATGTTAAAAATGTATCCTGCCACTCTATGTGGTTTTGGCAGCTCTAGGCACATGGCCACATTTAGCCAGTTAGAGCAATCCAACCCTCCTGGACAAAATGATTGGTTTAGGAATAGACATGTGTGCCAAGAAGGAAAAATCAGACTCTTCCCTGGCACTTTTGCCAGAACTCTCAGGAAAAATGCATGCTCTCTTCTCACTGAGATGTCAGGTATAAGGACAGTAAGCCTAAGGCTGCCCTTAGCCATTCCTGCTGCCATGTGGGAAACTGGCCTAGAATGAAGCCAACACAGAGGGAAGCAGAGCTAAGAGATGGAGAGTGATGACTAATTCCTGATGGTATCTCCCAATTACATAAGTCTATAAATGGCCATCTATTCTAATTTGAGTTGTTTCTTTTTCTTGGGTAAAAAAATTTCCTAAATTCACCTTATTCTCATGATTGACCCATTTTTAACTACCTTCCTTACATCTCAGAGGAAGTCTCACTGGACACCCATCTCTCCTCCTCCACAGTTCTCTACCTATTTCTCCTCCTATTTATAGGCACATCTATTCCTTTGGTTATCCAGGATCATACCTTAATCTATTTCCTGTCCTTTCTTTCCACAACCAGTTGTTGCCAAATCCTATCAACTCTTCCATTGAAACATCTTATGGATCCATCCCCTCTACTTGGTCCTTCTTCCTTGGGTGCATTTTCTATACTTCGGTCAGTCCTGAAGGAGGGGAAATTTCAGCATCTTCTCTCTACTCTGCCTTAGCCCAAAGAAAGGTGGATATATCTAATCCTATAAATATCCTCTTTCCTTACTCTTCCCTAAGGGAGAAGAAGTGGCTGGTCTGAGTCAGTGGGCATCTCTGAGGGCATATTTTATATATGGACAAAGTGACCATGCCTAAACTCAACCTCCTTCTTTTTTATCCTGGACCTATGAGTCATGGGCCCTCTTCTGGGCTTCCTTGCTCCATTTGTCAGCTCCTTTCTTGTTCTGCCTCTTTCCTTGTTCCTTTGTCTCCATCTGCATCTAAGTGGGTAAGTCAGCTGGGCCTGCTCTGTGCATCTGCTCTCCGCTCTGATAGGAATCTGCTCTGATTCCTATCCAAATCAGTGGATAGGAAGCTATGGACTCACATAGGCTTTGAAGTTTAAAAATGGGGTTTCCAGTAAATGAAACTGCAGAAAATCCTAACATGAAGGTAAGGAGATGTTGAATATTATTATCAGCTATTTAAAATTAATATTAATTTCTTTTTTGATGACTGTAGCTTTGTAGTATAGTTAAAGTCAGGGAGGCTGATTCCTCCAGCTCTGCTTTTCATTCTCAAGATTGCTTTGGCTATTCGGGGTCTTTTGTGTTTCCACACAAATTAAAACTTTTTTTGTTCTAGTTCTGTGAAAAATGCCATTGGTAATTTGATAGGGATTGCTTTGCATCTGTAGATTGCCTTGGGTAGTATACTCATTTTGAAAATATTGATTCTTCCAATCCAAGAACACAGTATATCTTTCCATCTGCTTGTGTCATCTTCGATTTTTCATTATCTCCTTTTTGAAGCATTTCTTGACCATCTTACCACCCACCCACAGTCATCTATCCTGGAAGAACTGACCCCTCTCCTCATTGCTCCTTAGAGTTTGTATAGACCACTTTCACAGAACATATGTTTTTTTGTAATTTCCCTTTTTTGTTCAGTCTCTCTCCTTTTACTGTATCATAACTCCTTGAGGGCAGGTTCCTTCCCTTACTCGTCTTTGGATTCCAACTGCCCTATTCAAAATTTGAGACATATTTTTTACCTTGTATTATGTTTAGGGACTTCTCTCACGCCAACAAGAATATAAGGTCTTTGAGGGCAGGAAGTATGTCTAATTTATATTTGTACTACTTCACTTCTACTCAGTAAGTGTTTGTGTAATGAATAAATAAAGAACAATTCCCAGTACCAGACCAGGTGAGGCCGAGATTAAAGGAAATAGACCAATTTACGCAAACATAGCAACTCTTAGGGTTTACCTGGTGTTGGCCTGGCCCATTTCCTTCAAGGAAGGGACTCATTTTGATCTCATCTATTCTCCTATGCTCTGTCCATTAATCCTCTATACATACTCTTTCAAGTTGGCAAGAGAAATTCTTTAAAAATTCCCCAGAGTGGTGGGGTGAATGAGCAAATTCCATCTTTATTCCTGGATGGTCTTACAGCTGCTTCTGGTTCATTTTGCACTTCACAATCCTTGGCTTCCTGCCTTCCTGACCCCCTGCTTTGGCTTCCACAGCTTGATTCCTGTGTTCAGCCCGATCTTCTGATTGATATCTCAGTTCCAGCTACCACTCCCCCACTTGACGTTTTACGCCCTTCAGCTTCACAGTACGTGGCCAAGAGTAAGAGGTGTCCTTTCCCCATGCCCCACAGTGGTCCTAAGCGGCCCATTCAGGGCATGCTGAGCCCTTGTCTGACTCCCACCCAAAAGAGAAAAAGGATCCATCATCACCCTAAATTCCCATTGTGAGGCCTCAGCTCACTGAGAAGTAGCATTCCGATTGCATTAGTCACATGTATTAGATTTTATGAGTAGGCTGGGTGCACTGGTTTCATCTTGCACTGGTGGTGTAAGATGGGTTAACTTTATTAAACATGTTGTTGTGCTGTAAATATGTATGACTCCTTAGAAACCATCAGTTTGCCAAGTCATATTGAGCCATTCATCTGGAGGACAGCTGAAGGGGTTAATTTAAAACAGCTGCATCTAATTGGGACTAGCCTTTACTTCCTCTGAAGAGGGCATAGGAAAGACCAGACCCAGAAAAAACAGAAGGAGGTCTCAGATGGAGAGAGGAGTTTTTCAGAAACCAGGATGAGTCTGAGCAGAGTCTGGATGCTCTGAGAATCAGATCTACTAATCAGATTAAAGTGGGTTGTGGTTAGATATACAAGTCATCCTAATGTGGCATTAAACAAAAAGAATAGAGATTAGAGTGTAAAGCTTGACTAGTTATATAAATTATGAACAGTGTACCTTTCCTGTTTAAAATATTCCTCTTTTGTTCTTTCTGTAACTTGGTACTCCTCACCTTACTTACATTTTAAAGTTAATTTGGAAAAATATGAATTAACTAAAATGAAAATGATGGGTTTTTTTCTTATTCATTTTAGTATAAAGTAAAAATGTGCGGGGCTTCCCTGGTGGCGCAGTGGTTGGGAGTCCGCCTGCCGGTGCAGGGGACACGGGTTCGTGCCCTGGTCCGGGAGGATCCCACATGCCGCGGAGCGGCTGGGCCTGTGAGCCATGGCCGCTGAACCTGCGCGTCCGGAGCCTGTACTCCGCAACGGGAGAGGCCACAACAGTGAGAGGCCCGCGTACCGCAAAAAAAAAAAAAAAAAAAAAGTGCATCTATTGTTTCTGTAAGTAGAAAACAGTGAATTTACTAATTATAATAATTATATGCCATCATATCAAAGTATAAATGTGTTATCCTGATATTTCTCAGTTTTTCCTCCACAAGGCATTAAGTTCCTGTGCTTTGCTGCAATATCCAAGTAAAGAAACGATATATGGTTTTCTGTATGGCTTCCTCTGTCGCTTAGGCTGCCATGCCTACACTGCTCGTTGCTCAGGGGAGCCAAGTCAGGGCTGTTTGTGTTGATGTGGCTACTGATTGAACCATTTACAGGGTGCCAGGTGACCCACGAAATCATGGCACTTGGTTGAGGAGTCCTGCAGCCTAACTTAAGCAAATAATGTTTCTGTCAGATTTTGGACTAGAGAACATGTAGAGACTTATCCAGTTTGGTATTAGAGAAGAACGGCACATTCAAAGAAAGATACTCTGTAGCCAAAAGGGAGTCAAGATACCAAGAGATGCCTTGATCTTCACAGCCCTCCTGACAGCAGACGATCCTTTAAGGTGATCTAAAGAAATCCCTGTTTCTTGCAATCAAGAGAGGCTTCTAGTTCCTTGCTGCTCAGTGTAGTCCACAGACCAAAGCATTGGCTTCAAGCTTTAGAAGCTTCTTAGAAAATACAGTGTCTCAGGTTCCACCCCAGACCTGCTGAGAAGAAACTGCATTTCAGCAAGGTGCTCAGGGAATTTATATTCACCTTTAAGTTTGGGAAGTTTCATTCTAGTACACCTAGTGTAGCAGACTTCTGTTACTCCTCAGCATTCATTCTCTTCCAAAATACAGTTGATCCTTGAACAACATGGGGTTAGGGGTGCCGATCTTCCAAGTAGGAAAAAATCTGCTAATAATTTATAGTTGGCTCTTTCTATATATATGGTTCCTCCACATACGTGGTTCCTCTTGTGCCTCCACGTCCGTGAATTCGACCAAACATGGATCCTGTTGTATGGTAGTATCTACTATTGAAGAAAACAATGCTGGAACAAGTGGACCCATGCAATTCAAAGATGTGTTGCTCCGGGGCCCACTGTAATAGAATCTTAGCTGGTCATATTGGTGAGTCCTCAGCTCCACATTTATCTAGCTCCCTTACAGCTAGGTGAGACTACATTCTGGCCACTGGGATTACTTTAAGAGTGATGGGAGCCACTCCCAAGTCTTGCCTTTACAATGGCTAGGTCTTCCCTCTGGCTGTGAGATGGGAAGAATTATGGCAACCGCTTTCGACCCACAAGCAGAAGTCACAAGTTGTGGGTGTCAGAGTCACCTACAGCACACAGCTGCCCCCCAACTTCTGGACGGTTGAGAGAGAAACAAACGCCTTTTTTGTTCCAACCATTGTAAATGGGGGTGCCTTTAGCTCAGCAGCTTACCATGTACACTTACCCATAGACTAGAATTAATGGAGCTAGTTGAGCAAGTCGGCATTCTCTATAGAATTAAACGTTTAACTTGTCAATAGTGCCAGACACAGCCCTCCAATCTGTCTGCTTTCACTGCCTACATTGAAATGGGCATGAAATAATTAAAAAGCAAACCCCTAGTGGGGGTAGAAATGTAGCACAAAGATTAACCATAGAATACTTATTTTTTGGTTAAGGGGCAAAGATGCTCTGATATTAGTACTCACCCAGAGGTTGTTTCTTTCCTACAAAAAGCTGGGATTGTCAATAAATCCCCATCCAGCTGAGATCAGTTGAGTTTTCAGGCCATTGTAGGAGCCTGGTTATGGAGAATACACATTACAGAAACAGCCCACCTCCTGAATTTACGTAAATTCCCAACTTGGCAAATTGGAACAGAAATAAAACCAAACAATTCCATTTGATAATGTTTATTTTTTAAAATATAAACTTCCAGTAATGTTAAATAGTCAGAGGCTTCTCAGTAATTCATGGCTCTACTGTGTTACAAGGAAACAACCAAATCCATGTGGGATTTGGAGCATTTTGAGACACAGGATTGCTGAATTACTTGGATTCAGGATGACAAAACAAAAACTCATACCAAACGAGGCATGGAGTCATTTTCTTAATCATTCTTGGCTAAACGTTTTATGAATGCTTTAGTGGAGAGGAGCAACAGATAAAATACCAGATACAAACTCTAATTTTTATACATCTTGATTGTATTTTGTGGAGTTTGCATGTTTGTGTTTAAGGACACTATGCAGAATGGGAAGACCCATCAAATAGTACCCCTTACTGAGTGGGGCCTAAGCAAGCCTCAGTCCTGTGTGCTCGGGACACATAACTCACTTGTCTCTACTGGAAATGCCCACCAAAAATGGAGCCAGAGAATACGAAAAAGGAAATGGTAACTGTAGTTTGTCCCCTTTCCTGGATCCTTTCTGAGACCATTGTCTCCACTAAGCTCCCCATGAAATACCTTAATCCCCCTAAAATAGTTGATCTTCATTTCTATAATCTATTCTCTGCTGTGTCACCTTCCAATTTAAATTTTCTCATTCTTTTTCATTGTCCAATTTTCTTTAATAGTGCACTGAAGCCATAGGGGGAGTGGGGGAATAACACATCCTTCCCAGTCTAGGAGGTCATTTTATTGCCTTTCTTCAGGTTCCCAGGTATGAAGATGAGATTTGTTTATGGTTAAAACAGACTGAAAGTTATTTTTAATTCTTATTACTCAATACCCTTGTCTAAAATCAGACTCAGTCATTTATGATTACTTGTATCTCTGATTCGAGGGCAATTTTTATCCTGCCTTTGGAGCTGATGGCTAAGGTACGACAACAATAACTGACCCCTGTATCATGCTTCACAGTTTATAAAAAGCTTTTTGTGTATCTTCTCTTTGGATCCTCACAACCATCCTGTGAGACAAGTAGGGTTATTAAGTCTTTTTCACAGATGAGTATATTGAGCCCTCAGATAGGTAATTTACCTGAGACACAAAGCTAGAAACTCAAACTGAGGTGGTTTTGTCTCAATCCCAAGCTCTTTCCATTCTCCCACTTCATGTGATCGTGATTATTCCAGCATGACCACCATCTTCACGGCAGTCATTGATTCCTGAGTCCTTTCTACGTTCCTGACTTAGAGGGCTAAGTACACCATCTCATTTAATTTCCATAATAGCACGTACGGTCCTTTATCAGTTAGGAAAGCTTTGAGCTTCCAGCAGCACAAGAGCTCACTAGCAGTGGCTTAAGCAAACAGGGAAGTGTTCTCACATGGAAGTCCAGAAGGAGGAGAGTATGAGCATTGTTTTGGTAACTCATTAGTCCCAGGGCTCTAGATCGAGTCTCTTGCTCTTCCATTCATGATTGTATAATGACCACAAGAGCCTAGAGCACTGTGTCATCATGTGATTGCCTCCAAAATCCGAAATCAGGAACGAGGACAAAACTTTTCTCCTCCTGAATTTCCCCTTATCAAGGAGGCTCCCAACAGACTTTCTTCATCTCATTGGTTAACCATGCTTATCCCTAGGCCAGACACTGGGCCTATTTTCCTTGAGATCAAGGAATCGCTGCCCAGGAACTAAACAAAACTTGTGTTCCGTTCAGAACCTGCCCTGCAGAAGCTGGAATATAGCCCGCACTCTGTACAGCCAACACGTCAAGCTGTGTGACCCAGCTGTGTGAGTCCAGAGGAAGGGGACCCCTTTGCAGTTTGCCTATTGGGTTGCATTTTCATAAATTACTGGAAGGCCCAGTGCCAGTTAAAAGTGGCCCTGGCATATTAATGAAGAAGACGGTAGTGGAATTTTTGCATTTAGTGGACATGCAATGGAATCTGTCCCTGGAAGTTATTAATCACTCCATTTTAAAGATGAGAAAACCAAGGCATGGGGAAATTAAATTATTTGCCACGGATATACAGCTGCTAACTCACAAAGTGGAACTTGAAACTGAGTTTTGCCTGACTCTGAAGCCCAGATTCCCATCACTGGTATAACTGCTTTTCTTAAATAAAGCCTAATATTAGCCCTGCAAATTGATATAGCATTGCAGTCCTTAAAGCTACATTGATTCCTGAAGGAACTAGACTCCTGATTAATAAAAAATGGAAAACTGATCAAACTGCTAAAGTCACTTTTAGGGACTTCCAAGGTGTCATTAGTTATAATTAGGGCCAAGGACACTGAACACTGTGTATACTGGATTGGTAAAAATTCTTACAGGCTTTGGGCCTTTACTGACTTGCTAGAATCATCCTTTCAGAAGAATTAGAGATTCCAATTCTTTTTTGTTTTTTTAATTGACGAAGTTTACTTTTTTTTTTTTTTAATTAATCTATTTTATTTTTGGTCGCTTTGGGTCTTCGTTGCTGCGCGTGGGCTTTCTCTGGTTGAGGCGAGCGGGGGTTACTCATCATTGCGGTGCACAGGCTTCTCATTGTGGTGGCTTCTCTTGTTGGAAGCATGGGCTCTAGGCATGCGGGCTTCAGTAGTTGTGGCTCACAGGCTCAGTAGTTGTGGCTCACGGGCTGTAGAGCGCAGGCTCAGTAGTTGTGGCGCATGGGCTTAGTTGCTCCGCGGCATGTGGGATCTTCCTGGACCAGGGCTCGAACCCATGTCCCCTGCATTGGCAGGCAGATTCTGAACCACTGCGCCACCAGGGAAGCCCGAGATTCCAATTCTAGTTGCCAAATCTACCAACAATCTCCTTTGTGACAATCCATATTCACTTACCTCCATTTTTTCCTCAGGCTAATAATTTATGTCAGTTGGAGCTCAGTGTTTTATGAACCAAGGGTGAAATTATTAAATTTTATTGTTTGTGATTCCTTCCTTAAGTTATATTCCTATAATTGCAAACTGACTGCATTCCCCAACCTCTATTTTGAATTTATTACTAGCCTTCTTACTGCCTTTTTAGATCTCAGAAGTAAACTTCAAATATTTACAAATCTCAATTTCATGTTTTCCGAAACTTTCATAAATCTGTGGGCAAATTCGGTGCTGGAGATAGAGAGCAATAAATCTGGATATTTATGTATTGTGCCAGCAGGCGCTGCACAAACTTTCCCATGTATCTTGGTCAATGAGCTTCAGTCTTGACCTGTAACACTGGTTCTTGTCTAATCCTGAGGCTCATATTAACAGAATCATTATAAAACATCTGGTGACTTGTATATACAAAAACCCTTCCCTCATTCCTTCAGTCATAATTTGTAATCAGACAAGTTTAGTGGGTACATATGTTCTCCATGTTGTCAGAAGAGAGGGAATCAAGGGCATTTACACTGTTTACTACAGTTACCTTTTAAGACAGGGACGTAATGTTGACCCATCCTAGTTTTAAGGTTATGTCCAAACTTGCAAGTGCTATAAAAAGCTATTATTTATTTATTTTTTAAAATTTATTTATTTATTTGCGGTACGCGGGCCTCTCACTGTTGCGGCCTCTCCCGTTGCGGAGCACAGGCTCCGGACGCACAGGCTCAGCAGCCATGGCTCACGGGCCTAGCCGCTCCGCGGCATGTGGGATCTTCCCGGACTGGGGCATGAACCCGTGTCCCCTGCATCGGCAGGCGGACTCCCAGCCACTGCGCCACCAGGGAAGCCCCCAAAGCTATTATTTTTGAAGATCTCTTATTCCAAGTATATTTAATGTGCGTAGAGAAGTGAAATATAGAAGTTCTAGAAGAAAACACAGTGGAATTAAAAAACAGTTGTATAGTGGAGAAGGTTTTACTATACATGACAAGAATGCAAAAGCCATAAATGAAAGGCTGCTAAATTTTGCTACATAAAAATTTAATATTTATATGACAATAGCACCCAAAACAAAGTCAAAGACAAATGACAAACTGAGGAAAAATATATGCATTCCATAGAGCAAATGGCTATTTTTTTAATATGCAAGAAGATCTTATAAATGAATACAAAAAGATGAATAACTCAATTATAAAAGCAGATAAAGAACATGAATAGGAAACTTATTAAAAACAAATAAAAATGGTGAAAAGAGAATGAAAGAAAACAGATTTAACATTATTAATAATTCAAGAAATGAGGATATAAACAATAAGATTTTTCTTAAAACATCAGATTGGCAAAAATTAGAAAGTTGTGGTAATACCCAGTGTTGGCAAGGGTGTGATCAATAGGCCCTTTCTTGCATTGTTGGTGGGAGGATAAATTAGTGAAGCTACTTAAAGGGCAGTTTGGTGGAATTTAGAAAAATAAAAAATATACTAGTACCCTTTGACTTGGTAACTCCTTTTTAAAAATATCCTACTTTTTTTTGCCCTGTGTACAAATATATGTGTGTATGAATGCTCATTTCAGCATTGTTTGTACTTTCAAAAAGCTTTAAACAACTTTCCTGTCCATCAGTAAGGCATTGGTTAAAAGTGATGGAACACTCCTACATAGAAAGTAGGAAAATTTATGAAGCCTAAGTAGCTCTATATGTCCAAGGCTAGAGGGAATTCTCTTTAATCATTACGTGCATATTCTTGTAGTAACAAAACTGCGAAGTAAAGCAAAAATCATTATAACGTGAAAATATTCACTAAGTAACTGGCCACTCAAATATCTTTCCTTGCTATCTCTGCCCATCAAATGATAAGAACAGCTCAAACCCTACCCACATCAAGTGTTGATCTGATAGTCTTAGACTAATCAACAAAAGAAGAAAAAAACAATAATTAACTGAGATCCTTGGGAAAACTGATAAAACCCAGAAATAGCTTTGTACAAATGACTGTCCTTAGATAATGCCGTGAAAATTAAATATGAGTGGAAGGATATTATATTAAACTATCATACAATTTGAGGGGGAAAAGGACCCATCCCCTCACTTCTAGCCATGAACACTTGATTTATTTTCTCCTTCTAAGAAATACCACAAGGTTGCAATTATAATCTAATTTAATTTTTTAAATGAGAAATACATTTTCATGAATTTTAGGCTTTTTTAAAGATTAAGTCCCAATCTAATTCTCACTGTTAACTATTATATTTTGGCCTCAGTTTTAGGAGACATTTTTGCAAGTCTGGTTATACTGATACAACCTCCTGTATATTGTTAAATGAATAGAATAGATTGCCAAATTGTCTTCTCCTGCTTGGGTAAAAATTATATACATATATAAGCATATATATAGATACACATATATATGCATATATACATATACACACATATGTATACATATACTTGTATGTACATAGAGCATTCCCGGCAAGATACACAAGAAACTGGTGATAGTAGCACCTCTGAAGCAAGAAACATTGGGGACTGCATGACAGAGAAGGAGACATTTACAGTTTTCTATGATTTCTTTGCACAGTTTTTGTGTGAGCATATATTAATTTCATCATTTAAAAAATCTAGCTAACAATTAATTAAAAGCATGATCAAAATGTAAGTCAGAACTAATTCTATCAACAGGTGTTTTCAATTATTGTTGAAGATTATCTTATATTGAATAGGAATTCACACAGGGTGAATAAGAAAGCAAATATTTCACCAAAACAATCCTGTAGCTTTAATAAAAACTCCCCCGATTGTCAGGATAGAGCCAATCACTCACGCAAAATGTCCCACAGCCATGGTTAAATTTATGAAGGGATCTATACCCCTATAATTTTTTCTATAGTATTTATTTCCTGCATCTCATAAATTAGTCATCTAAAACTTCCCAGTTTGAAAATGACCCCCTCCCACAGTAAATTAGGTCTGTTTTAGAGTTCCCCAAGCTCTTTCTGGAGACGTAAGTTGTGTCTGCACAGCCCTTAGGGTCAAGAACAGACACTACACTTGTTCTTGGAGGACCTTTGCCCTCTTAGAAATCATGTCACTCACACACTTTCCCTTTTCTCTCTCTTTCCTTACCTCCCTCACTCCTGTCCTCCTCATAGTGGATGTACGGTTCATCATCACCAGCCTTGCCAGCCCACCCAGCCCCTGGGTTCCTGAGCAGTCCTGAACCTGGGCTGCCTTTGTGACCTGCTCCAGGTCATGTGTTTAGAGAGCTGCCTTTGTTCCCCATCCAATTAGCTTTGTTAATTGCTAGGATAGATCATCTTTATTGAATGCTTACTATGTACTAGGCATGACGCTAAGCACATTTGTCATGATGGGTTCTTAAAAATCATTCCCATTTTACAGACGAGGAAGTTACCAAAATATGATTCTAATCCAGGACGATGGGGAATAACTGCAACTACTCAAAAAGCAGGCAATGTTTAATTAGTCCATCCACAAATTTTGCCTAGAATCCAACCATTTCTCATTACCTCCCCTGCTGCCACACTGGTCCCTGCCACCATCATCTCTAGCCTCCAACTGGCCATTCTTGTTCCCTTGCCTGCTTCTTTAAATTCTTTAAATGTGAGCCAGGGTTTATGGCTCCTCTGCTTCCCATCTTTCCCTAAGGAGAAACAAAGTGCTTACAATGGCCTCTAAGGCCCGACCTGACTCTCTCTACCTCTCTGAAATCATCTACTACTATTTGTCCCTTAGTACACTTTGCTTTACCCACACTACTTTTACAACTCCCGATTTATGAATTTCAGAAAATAGATTAATTCCATTTCTGTGATATGCCCAAATAACTCTAGTTTTGAAACAGATTGGAAACCAGTGTTGCACTGTGAATTTGTTTATTGTCTCTCTAGCTCCAACTAGAATGTAAACTCTGCAAGGTCAGAAACTATCTGCTTTATTTGCTGCTGTTTCTGGTGACTAGAACAGTGACTGACACATAGTATGTTTTGAAGTATTTGTGGATTTATGAGTGAATAAGTGGGAAAAAACACATGCTTTGGAATCAGATAGAAATGGGTTCAGGGACTTCCCTGGTGGTCCAGTGGTTAAGACTCCGTGCTCCCAATGCAGGGGGCCCGGGTTTGATCCCTGTCGGGGAAATAGATCCCACATGCCGCGACTAAAAGATCCCGCATGTCACAACTTAAGATCCCGCAAGCCGCAAGGGCGAACTGGTGTTCATTGAAATCATTCAATAAATGTTTCTTGAGCATCTACTATGGTGCATACTCTGGTATACAAAGATGAATGAGTTATTATGCATACCCTCAAGGAACTCATTTCAATATAATGGCTCATTTATTAAACCAAGAATAATGACTTGGTAGAATGGGAAGTTCTCCTCATATAGTATGAAAATGTTAATCCTGCATTGATCACTACTTTCCCTTACACCTGTGAAAGTTATTACCTTAATATTCTTAGCTTTTATATTTTTCAATTATGCCTTAAATATATAGCCAAACATTCGAATAAACACAGCAATCTATATCCATTCAGATTCAATTAGTATCATTAAATTTTCAGGGTTTCTTTTTTCTTCCTAGTAATATATTAAATTTGTAGTTTTAAAACAAACTTTATAAAGATAGCATGAAAAAGCTTATTTTTAGGACTGTTGATTTTTTTAGTTTACAATGTTGTGTTTAATTTCTGCTGTACAGCAAACTGACTCAGTTATACATATATGTATTCTTTTTCATATTCTTTTTCATTATGGTTTATCACAGGATATTGAATATAGTTCCCTGTGTTATACAGTAGGATCTTGTTGCAGCACTGTTTTTTTTTTTTTTTTTTTTTTTGCGGTACGCGGGCCTCTCACTGTTGTGTCCTCTTCCGTTGTGGAGCACAGGCTCGGGACGCGCAGGCTCAGCGGCCAAGGACTGTTGATTTTTAATGAACAAATGTTGAAGGGTGTTTTTAAGTGGGATGAATTAAAAACAAATTTTATCCATTTGAAAAAACGTTCATTTATAATTTACCACTGTGTTTTCATTAAATAGAGAATCATGGATCTGCAGTTCAGAAAAGTGAATATCAATGAAATATAGCACACACAACAGGTGAATGGTCCCTAAATTGTTATTATTATCATTTCAATTATTTATGCAGTAAACTGTATAACAATAACATTAAAAGATAAATACAGACCTTAGCTCCCTGATGTGCTTACTCCTTCCTCCAGATCGTATTTACAATTAACCAGAAGCTGAAATTCCAAGTCTTATTGAGAAATATTTCACTCGCTTTTGAATCATACCACCTCCTTCTCTGAGTCTCCCTACTGTACTCTACATCTGATGAAATATTTATTTGAACAAACAAAATGCACATGTACAAATAAATACAAATGTCAGGAGCTGACACACAAATGCAAACACATGTCTTTACCTATACCCTCCATTTGACAGCATGACAGGCTAAAGAGCATTTTGAATGGAAACTATGCATAAAGCTCTAAAACAAATGACCAGACAAAAGCGCTGTAATCAGTTTAACGTCTTTAGAAAATCTGCTTTCCTCTAAAAGTGTGATTCTTTGATGACTTGTAGTGGCAGGACAAGTAAAGAAGGAATGGATGCCTGGAAGCCATGAATAGCAAGAGAGCAACTGAAAACGGCAGCCCTCCAGCCCCATCACCCGACCCCATCACTTGATTGTGGAAGAATTAAGGGCAAGTTTCTGAATCTTCCTGCATCCGGATGCCCGGAAACCAATCATCGCCCTCCCATTTTGTTGGGCCATTAACAGAGCCTCAAACTCTATCTCTGTCCAAACCAAAGCACAAAGCAAATAATTTTTCATCTGAAGAATCATCTTAAGATCCCCAAATGGAAAGTAAGGGGAGCAGTAAACCTCTTAAACTCCAGTTTGGCAGCTCTAAACACAGGGCATTAAGGTAAGATGGTTATTTACGGCAGAAGGGAGCAAGAAGAATTCCATTCCCAAGTGAGAGATGGATGGACAAAGAGAAGATGGGAGACCGGTTTGCCTCACCCCCGCACCATTCAAACAAGAAGGGAAATCATTTTAATCAAGAACCAGGTGCCGCAAATACTCAAAGGCAAAGCCTTCACTATTCACTCAGTCACCCAGATAATGCAAGCAGAGCGTACATTGTTTTCCTCCGCAAACAGAAGATGATTACCTCAGAAGGCCCCTTAACGCTGCCTGTAAGATCTTCTCTGGGGCTATCCGAAGCCTACTTCCTTCTGCTTATTCTGCCCTCAGCCCTTCAATTCTCTCCCGCCCCGGCGCTCAGGGCTTCCCCGGGCGCTTCCGGCGGGGAAGGGGTCTGACTTCCGGCTCCCTGCCTGACGGGACCTAGGGATTTGCTCCGCAGGCGGGTCCTCCGCTCTTCTGTTTTTATTTTCCTTCCCTCGGATTGGAAGCAGCAAGTAGAGTAAGGAAAAAAGTTCTCTTTCAGGGCGCTCTTCGTCCTGTTTCCCTTGGGAAGGGGGTAACAGGTCTGTTTCTTGCTGTGTCTCAGGGCTTGTGGGAGCCTAGTTCCCCGACCAGGGATCCAACCGGGGCCCTCGACAGTGAGAGCGCAGAACGCCAACCACTGGACCGCCAGCGAGTTCCCCACAGGTGAGGCTCGGTGGGATTCTTCGGAGTTTTCAGGACTCCCTCTGGAATGAATCCCCTCCCCGGCCTGGGAGGGAGCCTGACCGCCTCTTCTTGTCTGTGCCCCAGTCGGAATCTTTTCCAGTTCTCAGCCAGGCCAGCACTTTCCGCTGTACAGAGATCTTCTAGACCTCAAGTGGGGGAAAGCTGGACTGTTTCTGAGGCAAATGACGGCCGTAATCATTTTCAAAGCTATCGTTTCCACCTGGGAAGGGACTTGAGCGGGGCAACAGGGCGCTCCACGAATATTTATGATGGGGCAGAGCAGCTCGCTCTTTGCTGTGTGTGGCAGAAGGCGACTGAGAGCTGCACCTCTGAGGTAACCCCGGTCTGGGATGGGGGGAGGGCAGGGGTGCAGAGGGAGGGACGCAGGGAGGGGAAGCGGCACGTTCTAGCCCGCCCGGCTTTCCCGGGAGGAGCGCGCCACGAAGCCCACTCCCTCAGACTCCATCTCCTAGGAAGCTGGGGAAGAAGAGGTGTCCTCTGTCACCAGGTGTTGGTGTTGGGGGGAAGTCTCATCAGGGGGATCTAAGAACACACTCTCAAACCCTCGGCTGTTAGTACTGCCCAGCTCCAAACTTTCTCCACTTTAAATACGTCTTCTCTCGTAATCCAGGGCCACATATCTCGAGGCGAGAAACTGGCCGCCATAACCTGCCACTCCCCAACATGGTGATGATGACCCCTCCACTGGGCCCCTTTACTTGGCAGGGTGAGAGTTGTTATAAAACCCAGGAGGGAGAATGGCTTCTTATACTATTGCTGCAGATCCACGTGGTGTTGGATTAATCACATTGCTCCAGAGGAGTGAGGGATGTGCTGGGAGAACGATGGGGCTGAGAAGCTGGAACTCCTAGGTCCTAATCCCACTGACTGGGATCCTGGAACCCCTCCTTTCTCCAACCCCAGTGGTTCCCAAACTTTTTTGGAAAATTATGCAATCCTTTTTGTAAAGGTAATGTTCTCAGGAATTTTAATATACGAACAGATCAAAGCAGGGCTGTGGCAGTTGAAGGGACTGGGGGACATGGAGCCCTGGAGCCCCACCCCTTTCTGTCAGAGGAGGAACAAGAGAGGGAACAGCAGCCCTAGGTGCCTCTGCAAGATCCTGGGGGGTCTTCAGAACAATTTGAAAATTAATGAACTAGATGACCTCTAAGATAACTTTCAATTTTTCTGATCTCATCATTTAAAATGTCTTCCTTCTAAAGTGCCCGGATTGATAACTGGTGTATTTAGGAGTAGAAGGGGAATGGAGGAAAAAGGGAAGAGAGGGCCATCCTTGTCGATTTGGGTCTTACAGGGCAGGAGTCCCAGACTGGAAGAATGTCAGAGGTTTCAGCAGTGTTCATCATGCTGGATCACCGTTTGTTTTGGCCTTCTTCATCTGTGTGCAGCAGCAGGGGAATGAAAGTGCTTCATTTCCTCAGCAGCAGGACTGGGTCCCCCGTCCCCTCCCCCCGGTGAGCACGTAGTGTGTCATGGTGTTGCCAGGGACAGGCTGACAGTAGTACCAAATTAGGGAAAGGACCGACTGAGGATTCCTGGCCAAACTGCATCCCCGATGCTCAGCCAGCAAAATCAGTGGAAGTGTGTGTAATCCTGTATATATGAGGATGGTATGTGCTCGGCCAGCAACGCAGGAAAAAGGATAATCAAGCGGGACAGGGTCTTTAATAAGTGTAAAACTAAACATCATCAAAATGCTGCAATACAATACCAGGGGCTGGAAGTGGTTAGGGTTGTGATTACAAAAAGGGCATCAGTATAGGATGTCACTTCTCACAAAGATCCAAGAAAATGTCTAGCATTCGTTTTTATAAACAAAGCCATAGCACACTGGAGTAATTTCTATTTCAAACATATAGTCATACCACCTTTATTTAGAACACAGGCGAGGGGATTGGAATGGTATATAAATCTGAGACAAGACTCCGTATTGTAAGTTACTCCGCAAAAGAGCAAAACGCAAGGCCCATTCTAAACAAATACAGGGCTATTCAGCTCCGAAGCATTGTTAATCTTTTCATTAAAAGGCGGAGTCGTTATGTTCCAAATCCTTCTTCCAAAGATCAAATCCAGATTTTCCAGCTCATGAAACAATGGAGTCATTTCTACAAAAACCAGAAGAGAGATAGATGCTAGGCAAATATTGCAGACCAGATCATTATAGTTATAGAGACCGTGTCTACGTCTGTGTTTGCATACAGACGTAGACATGCACTCTCAACAAGGAAAATATTAGAAGCAAAGTGATATACTAGCCTATGAATAGAAGACAACATGAATCAAATATCTTCTCTAGCGCCAACCACTTCTGCTGCTACTGCAACACAGCAGAGCTTTGTGTGTATGTGTGCGTGTGTGTCTCCTTTCCATTCCTGGCATTGGTTTAAGAACTACAGTTGTGGCTTGTGACTGTGCCCCAGCATGCCAGTCTAGGGTGTTGCTGTTTAGAGTAGTTAGCTTATTGGGAACAAAAGGTATTTGATCTTCTGTCCTCTCCTGAAGCTCAAACTACCTAAATGTAATGTTGGCTTGGCTTTGTGGTGAGAAACAGGCTGAACAGTTGGAAATATCAGCCGAGCTTAAAATCTATGGGTGCCAGTTCATTGTTGGCGACCACACTTTCCCTTGGAGCAAAAATTTTACAGACAAGAATAAGCCTACATTTCCAGATGCATGTTCCCTTTGAAGGAGTTCCCTGAGGGTGGAAGGAGTGGGAAAGAATATGAAGGGGAGGTCTGTGTTATAAACACTCATGGCCTGCCCTCTTTTTCTGTTTCTTCTGAGAGTGTGAACCCAGGAGTAGCGGGAATGAAATGGTTCTACTCACAGAATCATGTGAGGTGGTCAGAGGCAGAAGGAAAGTTCATTGCCAATGTATACTTTTTGGCACCGGCAAATGCTTTTTGATGAAGTTCTAAGCACTAGGCCTACAAATCCCCTGGCTTTTTTGAATGGTGTCAGAGCCTTTCTCACATGTGCTGATGAAAACTATATTGAACCAAAAATCCTTGAGCATCCTGTGCCTGTGGGGCTCAGTGCATTAGTGGAAGGAATGTGGAATTTAAAGGGAGAAATTCGCTTCACTGCTGACCTCTGGGAGAACCGAATGGTACATGGATGAAGTGTTTCATTGATCTAGCACCTATCTGGAGAGAACAAGGGAACTTATAGACTATTTATCATCAATCAGTATGCAACATATAATTTCCTTGAGGTACATCGGCTTCAGGTGACATAAGTAGGGAAAGGTGAGTTGCCCTAGGTTCAATGGCAAACTAGTCACAAGAAGTAAGTGTATAATTCTTTGTAAATGGTATAAGAGCCTATAATGCTGGTCTTAAGACCTTGCCTGTAACTATTGAGAGTCAGATATGGGACTGATGGAGTAAATCTGTGGACCAATTTCCCGTCAGAGAAACTTGGCCAGTAGTGGCACTAAGGGCCCACAAACATTCATCCAATCAGCATTTAATCCAACCCCCCCCCCCACTATGCTTCCTCTGCAAATGTGGCTTCAGAATAATTCCCCTAAACCCTTTTCTTTCCAACCAGCTTTCTGTTCCTTTCTGTATAGACATTCTGGCATCCAAACTGATCTTGCCCTTTTTGGGAAAATTATGCAGTCTCATCAAACTGAAGTGGAAAAGAGATGGATTTTTATTATTATTGTACCGGTCAGGGTCCTGACAGGAAACAGGTGGCATACTGAACTTGGTAATTTGAGGAAAGTTTAATACAGGGAACGCTTACAAAGGTGTTGGCAGGTTGTGAGGAAACTGCAAGAAATAGTGCAGAATCTCAGGGCTGTTGACAACTGGGTGAGCACCTCTAGCCCAGGGGTGAGGGGAAGGAGTAGCTACTAGAACCAGAGGGGAAATAATTGTGCAAAGAGGACTGTGGGTAAAAGGAGATGCAAAGCTTCAGTGGACAAGCACAGCGAGCCTTTGGGTGACTCCAAGGGAATCATGCAGGAAGGAAGTGATGAGAATGAATACAGCAGCCTCACTCTCCTCCCTCCATCTCACCTCCTACTGGTGCTTCTCATTGGCCAAACCCAATGGGAAACCAGTGGTAAACTTAGACCAATGACGCAGTCCTTATAGGTTAGCCTCCAAGGCTTAGGGCAGGGTAGAGAGGATGGAAAGTGAATGTGGAGGGGCAAATGAGTGCTATCGAGCATGGTTAGGCCTGAATTCAAATCCATGCCTATCGATGAACTGTTCATCTTGGGCACGTTATTTAATCTATATTAGCCCTCACTCTGGGGAGATAGTTACTTACAAATCATTTCTGTTCCACAGCCCAAGAACCCATTTCAACTCCAATAAAAGGAAATTGTTAATGTTATAAGTTATCATAACTGGGATGACTTTAAATGACATTCATATTTATACTACTTACCAAAACATTCTAACTTAGTAATGTACATTTATATTACACTTTATTGCTTATTTCTTAGTTGTTATTTACTGTGACAACAAAATTTTTAGCAGTTTTATTGAGATACAATTGACCTGCAATAAACTGCACGTGCTTAAAATATATAATACATTAAGATTTGGCATATGTAGGCACCCATGATACCATCACAGCATTAATATCATAACCATATCTCCCACCCCTAGAAATTTCCTCATGCGTCATTATGGTCTCTCTCCCCCTCTTCCCCATGCCACCTTCACCATCCATTGATAAGCTTTCTATCACTGTACACTAGATTGCATTTATTAGATTTTTATATAAATATTTAAAAATCTAGTTTCTTTTACTCAAAATAATTACTGGTGATTTATCCATTTTGTAGCATGTATTGATAGCTAAGTAGTAGTCCATTCTATAAATATACTACAGTTTATCCATTTGTTTATCCATCCAGATGTTGATGGACATTTAGGTTTTTTTCAGTTTTGAATGTTATGAATAAAGTTACTCTGAACATTCATTGGGATATATACTTCTTGGGTAAGCAGAATGGCTGGATCATATGGTAAGTGTATGTTAATTTTTTGGGAAACTGCCAAATTGTTTTCCAAAGTAGTTGCATCATTTTACATTTCCAACAGTAGTATATTAGAATTCCATTTCTACAATGGCAGTTCCTCAAAAAATTAAAAATAGAATTACTGTATGATGCAGTAATCCACTTCTGGGTACACACCCAAAACTCAAAACTCAGGGACTCAAGAGATATTTGCACACCTATGTTCATAGCAGCATTATTTGCAATAGTCAAAAGGCAGAAGCAAACCAGGTGTCCACTGATGAGTGAATGGACAAACAAAATGTGGTATACACATAGCATGGATTATTATCCAGCCTTAAAAAAGAAGGAAACTCTGTCACATGCTACAATATGGATGAATCTTTTATTGAGGTATAGTTGATGTATAATATTATATAATTTTTAGGTGTACATGGTGATTCACAATTTTTAAAGGCTATATTCCATTTAAGTTATTATAAAATATTGGCTATTCCCTGTGTTGTATAATATATCCCTGTAGCTTATTTATTTTATATATAGTAGTTTGTACCTCTTAATCCCCTACTGTATCTTGCCCCTCCCCCTTCCCTCTCCCCACTGGTAACCACTAGTTTGTTCTCTATATCTATGAGTCTGTTTCTTTTTCGTCATATTTACTAGTTTGTTTTATTTTTTAAATTCCACATGTAAATGATATACAGTATTTGTCTTTCTGTGTCTGACTTATTTCACTTAGCATAATGCCCTCCAAGTCCATCCATGTTGTTGCAAATGGCAAAATTTCATTCTTCGTTATGTCTGAATAGTATTCCATTGTATATATATATATATATATATACACATATATACCACTTCGTCATATAGATGACTCGAGTCCATTATGCTATGTGAAATAAGGCAGTCACAAAACGACAAATACTATATGATTCCATATGTATAGGTACATTGAGTAGTCAAATTCATAGGGACAGAAAGTAGGATGATAGTTGTCAGAGACTGGGAGGAGGGAGGAATGGGGAGTTTAATGCATGTAGAGTTTCAGCTGTGCAAGATGAATTGTACACTTAAAAATGATTAAGATGGTAAATTTTATGTTATGTGTATATATATATATATATATATATATATATATTTTTTTTTTTTTTTTTTTTTTGCGGTACGCGGGCCTCTCACTGTTGTGGCTCTCCCGTTGCGGAGCACAGGCTCCGGATGCGCAGGCTTAGCGGCCATGGCTCAGGAGCCCAGCCGCTCCGCGGCATGTGGGATCTTCCCGGACCAGGGCACGAACCCGCGTCCCCTGCATCGGCAGGCGGACTCTCAACCACTGCGCCACCAGGGAAGCCCTATGTTATGTATATTTTAACCACAATAAAAATAGAATAATATAAAATAAAAATTTTAGAAATTGGAGAGAAAATGAGTAGCCATACTTGTAAGAGGAAAGCCAAGCATCACTGAAGCCAAGGACTTAATCCCTGATGTCAATTGGTGGCATTTGGGTTGAAACTTCATATTTCAACTGACTTCAACGTAAGTGCACATACCCACAAGGGTTAAGGGTGTACCAAGAATATTAAGGAAAAAACAAACAAAAGTCAACCAGCAAGACTTATGGAGTATTCTAAAAAGTAACACAAAATAATAATGTCCAAATGTCAGTATAATGCAGTAACAGAGATGAAAAACAAAAAACAAGCCCTGACTACTTCAACTTTGACTACTGCTCTTCCCTTGGTATGTTTTACCCAGTCTTGAACTTCCATTTATCACTATATGTTATCAGTGTAGACTGTACTATCAGTTCCCTCTTCTCACTCTGCTATTGCTTCCGTGGCAAAGACCTTGCCTCCCTCCAAAACCAAACCTCTCTGTCTCTCTCTCTCTCTCTCTCTCTCACACACACATAGACACACACACACACACACACACACACATTCTATTCCTGGCAGTTCCCCAACATTACTAGCAGTTTCACGGTTCCTTTGCAAATACTATTCCCTTCATCAAAAATACTCTTCCCCAATCTTTCCCATGATGATCCAGTTGATCCTTCTACATTCAGCTGAAACATCTCCTCTTCTGTGAGGGGTATCTTTCGGTCATATAACTAATGCATAAGAAGCTGTAGTTCTGTAAAGCACTTACAGAATAGTTATTTTTTTGAAGTATATAATTTCAATATGCTCTTGCATTTGTGAAATTTAAAGAGTAAAAGATACAAAAAAGCACAATTTTAACATATTTCTCCAACACAGTATATACTTTTTAGGAGATTTTTAAAAGATTCTTCCCAGAAGAAAATAAGCTGTCATCTGAAATCATTGTCCCTCAGTAATGTAGACAAATCCATGTACAGTGAAAAAGGTCACTTAAAAACCTGCTAATAGCTTACACACAACATGAGAACTAATAGACAAAGCCCTGTTAACAGATTAGAGCTATTTAAAAGGATAATGTTTGGACACTAGAGAATCAGATATGCATTCTAGAACACAATGAAACTCCCATGAAGATAAATGGAAAATCAGAAGAGCCAAGTACTAATAATGTAGAAAATATAATACTAGCTTGAATCCATTTTTTTGAACACCTCGTATTCAATATCATTCTTCTGATGTATTTGATTTGGCTTAATACTAGCCTAGAAGAAGAAAAAAAATTCAATGGCCAGATTTGGAAGATGGGATAGGGAGAACATGGCTAAATAAAGGTACAGGAGGTATTTTGTTACTTTGTTCCTAATATGTTCTCATTAAAGTGTTGTTGAGAGATTTCCCTGGTGGTCCAGTGGGTAAGACTCCACGCTCCCAATGCAGGGGGCCTGAGTTTGATCCCCCGTCAGGGAACTAGATCCCGCATGCGTGCCGCATCTAAGCATTCGTGTGCTGCAACTAAGAAGCCCACATGCTGCAACTAAGACCTGACACAGCCAAAATAAATAAATAAATTTTAAAAAAAAGGTTGTTAAATTTCTTCTTGCCACTGTGCCTTACCCCAGATTTAGCTGGTATATCCCCAGGTGTGACTAAATTAGAGCACTCTTCCTTGGGTGTGGTTTTCTTTCTCTGGATGAACTTCAAAAGGAGCAGGCGATATGAGCCTAGGGTTGAATCTTTACATAACCATGACACTTTGGAACAAAGAGACTCACCACTTTAAGCAGCTACAACTTCTAGAAGAATAAGAATTAGCAGTTAATGTTATTTAAGGAGTGGTTAGCAAGAGAATTGATGACAGTGTTTTGGGAATCCTGCCTGAGTATTTAGGATACTGTTATTTAGAAGACATTGCAAATCACAGGAGCTTTTAAAGCCTTCAGGCATGACCCCAAATAAAACTGGTAGGCAGCTCGCTGTCATCAATTGAACTACCATCAAGTGCCAGGGATTGTACATTTCTTATTTAATCCTCCACATTTCTGAAAGGCGGATACTATTTTTCTGTTTTTATAGGAAAGCAAAGTAAGGCTCAAGAAACTTGGGTGAGTTACCCCAGTTAGTGGCAGAAGGGTGACTTTAACCAAGCCTCTCTGGGTCTAGTGTTTTTCTGCTTCACCATGATGCCTCATCTTCCAAATGTTTGTTGAGGGTTCTGTGAATTTGTGTGTCTTTTAAAGCTCCCATGGTGATTGCAATGCTTAGTCGGGTTTGAGGACACTCATTTAACTAGGTATGAGGGTTTTACTGTGTTATCTTGCAAGGAATACAGTACAGTGTTTATATTTCAAAAGGCAAACATTGGGAATTAGTGATGTTTAACATAAAGGAGTTTATAACAATTAGTGAGTTTCACTCACTGCAGAGATATTCCTGGGGGACACCCAAAGGATCTTAAAGCAGTCCTCAAATTATAATACAGAGGCAGATTTCTCTATGACTTCCCTGCCCTACTGTGCTTGTTTGTTCCAGTCTGTAGCTATGGCTTCTCAAACTTCATTTCTCAATCTACTATAAACTTGCTAAACTTCTGACAAATATTGCTTCCAAACAAAATATCTTAGTTCCTAGAAATTCCCTTCAGTCTTTAACTTACGAAAAGCATTAAAATCATGAGTCTTTTAAAAACTACATTTCTGAATGGGCATATTTTAAGTTTTTCAGTGGGAAGCTCTCCAGGTTTTCTCTTTATGCTTGGAGTTCAGAAAGTACAGCAGTTTGTGTCTAAGAATGTCTTCTAACGAATGTGGAGGTTGGAGCCAGGCCTGCCTTGGCAGTTGGGATTCCCTATTTTTTCAATTCAGGGAAATGATCTTTTAGTGTTGTTTTAGATTATTTCTTCTCTTCTGTTTTCTTATTTTATTCTTTCTTGAGCATCTTTTATTTTTTATTTTTCTTTATTTTTATTTTTGCGGTACGTGGGCCTCTCGCTGCTGTGGCCTCTCCCGCTGCGGAGCACAGGCTCCGGACGCGCAGGCTCAGCGGCCATGGCTCACGGGCCCAGCCGCTCCATGGCATGTGGGATCTTCCTGGACCGGGGCACGAACCCGTGTCTCCTGCATCGGCAGGCAGACTCTCAACCACTGAGCCGCCAGGGAAGCCCTGGAGCATCTTTTAAATGGATATAGAATCTCTGGAACTAATTGTGCTGTCTTTTTTTCTTTGGATCCAGTTTCACTGAGATATACTTGACATATAACATTGTATTAGTTTAAGGTGTACAGTATAATGATTTGATGTACGTATATATTGCAAAATGATTATCACAGTAAGTTTAGTCAAAATACATCACCTCGCATAGTTACAAAAATTTTTTTCTTGTGGTAAGAACTTTTAAGATCTATTCTCTTAGCAATTTTCAAATATATAACATAGTATTGCTAACTATAGTGACCATACTGTACATTATATCCCCAGAAATTGTTTATCTCATAATTAGGAGTTTGTAACTTTGATGACCTTCACCCATTCCCCCAACCCCCACCTCTGTAAAGCACCAGTCTGTTCTCTGTTTCTATGAGTTTGGTTTATTTTAGACTCTACATAAAAGTAAAATCATACAGTTTTTGCCCTTCTCTGATTTATTTCACTTAATATAATGCCTCAGGTTCCATCCATGTTACAAATGGCAGGATTTCCTTCGTTTTTATGGCTGAATAATACTCCATTGTATAGCTGATATATATATATCCTCTATCCATTCATCTGTTGGTAGGTGCCTAGTTGTTCACATGTCTTGGTGATTGTAAATAATGCTGCGATGAAAATGGAGGTGTAGATGTCTCTGACATAGCGATTTTGTTTTCTTCAGATATATACCCAGAAGTGCAATTGCTGGATCATATGGTAGTTCTATTTTTGATTTCTTGAGGAGCCTTCATACTGTTTTCCATAGTGGATGTCCCAATTTACATTCCCACCAAGAGTGCACAGGGTTCCCTCTTTTTTTGCATCCTTGTCAGCACTTATCTCTTGTCTTTTTATAGTAGCCATTCTAACAGCTGTGATGCAATATCTCGTTGTGGTTTGATTTGCATTTCCCTGTTGATTTCCCTGTTGATTAGTGATGTTGAACACCTTTTCATGTACCTGCTGGCCATCTGTATATATTCTTTGGAAAAGTGTCTGTTCAGGTCTTCTGCCCTTTTTTAAATAGGATTTGGTGTGTGGGGGGGTGTTACTATTGAGCTATATGAATTCTTTATATATTTTGGATATTAACTCCTTATCAGATATATGATTTATAAATGTTTTCTCCTAGTCTATCATTTGTCATTTCCTTTTGTTGATGGTTTCCTTTGCCTTGCAGAAGCTATTTAGTTTGATATGTTTCCACTTATTTTTGCTTTTGTTGCCTTTGCTTTTGATGTAAGATTCAAACAATCATTGCCAAAACCAATGTCAAGGAGATTACCCCCTATATTTTCTTCTCGGAGTTTTATGGTTTTAGGTCTCACATTCATGTCTTAAATCCATTTTGAGGTGATTTTTGTATATGGCATAAATGAGGGTCTAGTTCCATCCTTTTGCATGTGGCTGTCCAGTTTGTCCTATACCACTTATTGAAGAGACTATCCTTTCCCCATTGTATATTCTTGGATCCTGTGCTGTAGTAGACTGCTCAACTATTATGCGTGGTTTTATTTCTGGGCTCTCTATTCTGTTCCATTGGTCTATGTGTCTGTTTTTATGGCAGTACCATACTGTTTTGATTACTATAATACCTTTGTAATAGAGTTTGAAATCAAGAAGTGTGATGCCACCAGGTCTTCTTTTAATCTTCTTTCTCAAGATTGCCTTGTCTACTTGGGGTCTTCTGTGGTTTCATTCAAATTTTAGGATTGTCCTATTTATGACAAAAATGCCATTGGAATTTTGATGGGTATTGCAGTGAGTTTGCAGATCACTTTGGGTAGTGTGGACAGTTTAACAATGTTAATTCTTCTATTCCATGAACATAGAATATCTTTCCATTTATTTGTGTCTTCTTTAATTTCTCTTTCTCACTGTTGTTAGTGTATAGAAATGCAACTCATTTTTGTATATTGAGTTTGTATCCTGTAACTTTACTGAATCTATTTGTTAGTTCTTACAATCTTTTGGTGGAATCTTTAAGGTTTTCTATTTATAATATCATATCATCTGTAAATAGAGAAAGTTTTACTTCTTCCTTTCTGATTTAGATGTCTTTCTTTCCTTAATTGCTCTGGCTAGGATTTTGAGTACTATGTTGAACAAAAGCGGCATATTTGGGCATCCTTGTCATGTTCCTGATCTTAAAGGAAATGCTTTCAGATTTCACTACTGAGTATGATGTTAGCTATGGGCTTGTCATGTGTGGCCTTTATTATGTTGAAGTACTTTCCTTCTATAACCACTCTGAGAGTTTTCATCATGAATGGATGTTGAACTTTGTCAAATGCTTTTTCTGCATCTATTGAGATAATCATAGGATTTTTGTCTTCCATTTTGTTAATGTGGTGTAAAACGTTGATTTATTTGTGAATGTTGAAACCATCTTTACATCTGGGAATAAATCCAACTTGATCATGTGGTGTATGATCCTTTTAATGTATTGTTGAATTTATTTTGTTACTATTTTGTTGAAAAATTTTGCATATATGTTCATCAGGGATATTTTCCTCTAATTTTCTTTTCTTATGGTATCTTTGTCTGGTTTTGATATTAGGTATTAGCATGCCTTTTTAAAGTCTGTTTGGAAGTGTTTCATCCTCTTCTGTTTTTTTTTGGAAGAGTTTGAGAAGGATTGGTGTTAATTCTTTGAATGTTTGGTAGAATTTACCGGTGAAGCCTTCTGGTCCTGAACTTTCATTTTTTAGGATGTTTTTGATTACTGATTCAATCTCCTTACTAATAATTGGTCTGTTCAGTTTTTCTATTTCTTTATGATTCAGTCTTGGTAGGTTGTATGTTTCTAGGAGTTTGTCCATTTCTTCTAGGTTGTCCAATTTGTTGGCATATAATTGTTAATAGTATTTTCTTATGATTCTTTGTGTTTTTGTGGGATCAGTGGTGATATCTCCTCTTTCATTTCTAATTTTGTTTGAGTCCTCTTTCTTTTCCTTTTCTTCTTTTTTTTTTTGGTAACTCTACCTAAAGGTTTGTCTATTTTGTTTGTCTTTTAAAAATACAGCTCTTAGTTTCATTGATCTTTTCTATTGTCTTTTTAGCCTCTATTTCATTTATTTTATCTCTGATCTTTATTTCTTTTTTTCTGATATCTTTGGGCTTAGTTTATTCTTGTTCTAGTTCCTTTAGGTGTAAAGTTATTTGTCCTCTTTCTTTTTTCTTAATGTAGGTGTTTATCACTATGAACTTCCCTCTTAGAACTGCTTTTGTTGTATCCTACAAGTTTTGGTATATGGTATTTCCATTTTCATTGGTCTCAAGATATTTTAAAAATTTTCTCTTTTGATTTCTCCTTTGACTCATTGGTTGTTCTGTAGTCTAATATTTAGTTTCTACATATTTGTGAATTTTCCAGTTTTCTTCTTGTAATTGATTTCTAATTGCATACCATTGTGGTAAGAAAAGATTCTTGATATGTTTCAATCTTCTCAAATTTATTAAGACTTGCTTTGTGACCTAACATATGATCTATCCTAGAGAATGTTCCATGTGTTCTTGAGAAGAATGTGTTTTCTGCTGCTGTTGGGTAGAATGTACTGTAAATATCTAAGTCCATCTGGCCCAGTGTGTCATTTAAGTCCAATGTTTCCTTATTGATTTTCATGTCCAAGTTCCAGAGGTGGTTAATACTGGTGTCAGAACTTGAAGCCACAGTCTCTCTAGAGCTTGTGATAGACAGAAATTAGATGGCCCTTATGACCTTTTCCTCCTGGTGTTACTTCCATGGTTATGATAAGCTTCATGGCGGAAGGCATTTTACAGATATAATTAAGGTTTCTAATCAGTTAATCTTAGGAGGGAGATTATCTTTGTGGGACTAATCTAATCAACAAACCCTTTAAAGACAGAAGTGTTCTCTGGCTGGTGGCAGAAGAAGTCACAGAAATTCAGAGTGTGAAAAGGACTCTGTACACCACTGTTGCTTTAAAGATGGAGGGATCCATGTGAGAAGGAACGTGGTGGCCTGGAAAAGCTGACAGTGACATCTAACTGATAGACAGCAAGGAAATCGGGACCTCAGACCAAAACCACAAGGAGGCAGATTCTGCCAACAGCCTGGATGAACCTGGCAATTCTTCCCCCAAATTTCTCAGCTGACACTTTTTCCTACCCTTGTGAGACCATGAGCAGAGAACCCAGTTGAGCCACACTGAACCTGACCTACAGAACTATGAGCTAATGAATGAGTACTGTTTAAGACACTAAGTCTGAGGTAATTTTATGTAGCACAGAAAACTGATACAGGGCCCATGCTATTAACCCTAATAGTTATAAAGGCCTCTCTCTGCATGAGACTCCATATGAAGTGCCCCTCACCTCATCTTCTTCACTCTCCTCTGGGCTCCTTCTGGTTACTGGGGCTTCCAACTGCACTGGCCTTTTTCCAGTTGTTGATGTACTTCATCCCTTCTTCACTCAGGACCGATGTGTATGCTGCTCCCTCTGCCTGGAAGGTGCTCTTACCAGTGCACTCCCTCTTCTTGCCAAACTCTATTAATCCTTCAGTATGGAGTTAAAACATAACTTTTCCAGGGGAAGCCTTCTCTGATGCCTCAGACTAGACTGAGTACTCTCAAAAGAACCCCTATTTTGCTTTTTAAGCTCTTGCATCATTTGTAAATATATGTGTGATCTTTTGATACAGTCTCAATTGGTCTCCCTTTTATTCTCAGTCACAGCATCCTGTTTATAACCATCAAAGCAGTTTTCTCAATTTTTATTTTTCTATTCAGTCATTTGCTTTGCTCTTTATCATAAGTCTTCTCTACTTAGACTCTAAGTTTGTTGAGGACAGGCATCAAGTGCATATGCTCACCTTTGCATTTTCAGTGCTTAGCTAGTGCCAGCCATAGCTGGCACTGGATAGCCCATTTTATTCAATGAACAAGGAAACTGAGAGCTATGCAATGTCCCTTTGGCTTATCCTAATCTGTCCTCTCTTCTCCTTTCCCCCTCCCCTCCCCTCCCCTCCCCTCCCCTTCTCTCTCTCTCGCTCTCTCTCTCCTACACACACTACACACTGTTGCAACACTGTTAGGGAGCCAAGCATGGGTTCATCTATGCATTCACTCTTTGTTTTGTATTAAAAAATTTTTCAAAAAAGGTGGTTGCTATCAGTTAAAATATTAAGACAACTTACTAGATTCCTGCATGAGGTATCTGAATCATGCTCACTTTATTTCAACCATCCAGCTGCTTACAAAACAAATAAGTTATCTTTTAAAACATTTAGAAAAAATGTGTAAATTGCGACTGTGGGAGAAATCTAAAAGAAGATAAAATATGTACTATGCTAGAAACTAGAAGAACTGAGTTTGAATTTTGGCTGGGCTGGAACTATTATTAACTGCTCAGGGTCTATTTGTCAAATCAGAGTTTGAGACTACATGTATATGAGGTCCATTTTTAAAATCTAATTTGCCAAAATTGTGCACCTATGACTGCTTACTTTGGCAATGCTATTTTGAAGTTATTATTTGATGGAAGCAACCTGTATATGATTAAAAAGCAATCTATGAGACTAAGGATTTTTATAGACATACCTCACTTAATAGTAAGGAATAGATGAGTTCCAGCAATGCTGACATTAAGGTGAATTTTTATTAAGTAACTCTGCTTTTCCTTGATCTCTACTGACCAATTGTAGATAGGACTTACTAGAAACACTATCCCAAATAATATTAAAGGTAATACTAAAATGTAAATAAATACTAAGTATGCAGAAATAAAAATAAGGTACAATAAAATGAAACATGAAAAATATGCAATAATATTTTTACATAAATGTTCATGCTTAAAAGAATTTTCAATTCCTTAAGCTCAATCAAGCTGGCCCATTTTTTTTCACCAGTCTCAAATTACCTTACCACATAGTGCTTTAAACCAGTGTAATTCTCTAAATTTCCCCATAACAAACATTTTCCCAGTCTCTTTTGCTCAACTTTGTCTAGTAATCCTGAGCTGAATCTGCTTCCTCAGTCATGTATCTGACAGACATTTACTGAGGTTCCACTTTTTGCCAAGCTTACTTAACTAAGTCATATTGGCCCTTTTTATGAAATATATTCTGAGACTTATCACTGTCTCCACTGTCTGATAGTTATCAAGAAATGTGTAAATTTATAAATGTTGCTGTATTTCCAACATTAGCCCAGCTTATAAAGTTTATGAGGGAGACTCCAGGTATTTTGAGAAAGAAACACAAATTCGATGAAGTAGGGGAAAAATTCAGGGAGCAGCTTTTGTTAGCAATACATGCCTTTCTAAACCTGCAGACATTGCCTATAACTTGTGCTATCATAATCCTGAAATAGTGGGTGGGAGTTAATGGAGATGGAATAGTGAAGAGAAAGCATGTTCAGAGCCCTGATGCAGTGGGAGGATTTGGCTGATTAAACGGAAAACATCTGGAGGCAGAGTCAAGATGGTGGTGTGGGAAGACGTGGACTTAGCATCTCCCCACAACTAGGGCACCTGCCGGCTGCTGGTGGGGGACTCTGATGCCCAAAGAGACGGGAGGAACCCCTGAACTAGGGTCAGGTCGAATCTCCTGCAGTGGGAGCTCCGAGTCTGAACCACTGGACTAACAGAACCTCAGACCCCAGGGAATATTCATCAGAGTGAGATCTCATGGAGGTCCTCACCTCAGCACCAAGACCCAGCTCTACCCAGTAGCCTACACACTCCAGTGTTGGAAGCCTCACGCCAAACAATCAGTAAAACAGGAACACAATCTCACTCATTAAAAAAAAAAAAAATGAGATGGCAAAAAATATGTCACAGATGAAGGAGCAAGGTAAAAGCCTACAAGACCAAGTAAATGAAGAGGAAATAGGCAAACTACCTGAAAAAGAATTCAGAGTAACGATAGTAAAGATGGTCCAGAATCTTGGAAATAGAATGGAGGCACGGATTGAGAAAATACAAGAAATGTTTAAGGAAGATCTAGAAGAACTAAAGAACAAACAGAGACGAACAACACAGTAACTGAAATGAAAAATGTACTAGAAGGAAACAATAACAGAATAACTGAGGCAGAAGAACGAATAAATGAGCTGGAAGACAAAATGGTGGCAATAATGAAAAGAGTTGAAGACAATCTCAGAGACCTCTAGAACAACACTAAATGCACCAACATTCGAATTATAGGGGGTCTCAGAAGACGAAGAAAAAAAGAAAGGGTCTGAGAAAATATTTGAAGAGATTATAGTCGAAAACTCCCCTAACATGGGAAGGAAATAGTCACCCAAGTCCAGGAAGCACAGAGAGTCCCATACAGGATAAACCCTAGGAGAAACACAACAAGACACATATTAATCAAACTAACAAATATTAAATTCAAAGAAAAAAATATTAAAAGCAGCAAGGGAAAAGTAAAAAATATCATACAAAGGAATCCCCATAAGATTATCAGCTGATTTTTCAGCAGAAACTCTGCAGGCCAGAAGGGAGTGGCAGGATATACTTAAAGTGATGAAAGAGAAAAACCTACAACCAAGATTACCCAGCAAGCTTTTGCACAGCAAGGGAAACCATAAACAAGACCAAAAGACAACCCTCAGAATGGGAGAAAATATTTTCAAATGAAGCAACTGACAAAGGATTAATCTCCCAAATTTACAAGCAGCTCATGCAGCTCAATAACAAAAAAACAAACAACCCAATCCAAAAATGGGCAGAAGACCTAAATAGACATTTCTCCAAAGAAGATATACAGAGTGCCAACAAACACATGAAAGAATGCTCAACATCATTAATCATTAGAGAAATGCAAATCAAAACTACAATGAGATATCATCTCACACCAGTCAGAATGGCCATCATCAAAAAATCTAGAAACAATAAATGCTGGAGAGGGTGTGGAGAAAAGGGAACACTCTTGCACTGCTGGTGGGAATGTGAATTGGTTCAGCCACTATGGAGAACAGTATGGAGGTTCCTTAAAAAACTACAAATAGAACTACCATATGACCCAGCAATCCCACTATTGGGCATATACCCTGAGAAAACCAAAATTTAAAAAGAGTCATGTACCAAAATGTTCACTGCAGCTCTATTTACAATCGCCCGGAGATGGAAACAACCTAAGTGCCCATCATCGGATGAATGGATAAAGAAGATGTGGCACATATATACAATGGAATATTACTCAGCCATAAAAAGAAACGAAATTGAGCTATTTGTAATGAGGTGGATCGATCTAGAGTCTGTCATACAGAGTGAAGTAAGTCAGAAAGAAAAAGACAAATACCGTATGCTAACACATGTATATGGAATTTAAGGGAAAAAAATGTCATGAAGAACCTAGGGGTAAGGCAGGAATAAAGACGCAGACCTACTAGAGAACGGACTTGAGGTTATGGGGAGGGGGAAGGGTGAGCTGTGACAGGGCGAGAGAGTGTCATGGACATATACACATTAACAAACGTAGTAAGGTAGATAGCTAGTGGGAAGCAGCCGCATGGCACAGGGATATTGGCTCGGTGCTTTGTGACAGCCTGGAGGGGTGGGATAGGGAGGGTGGGAGGGAGGGAGACGCAAGAGGGAAGACTAATGGGAACATATGTATATGTATAACTGATTCACTTTGTTATAAAGCAGAAACTAACACACCATTGTAAAGCAATTATACCCCAATAAAGATGTTTAAAAAAAAAAAAAATTACCCAGCAAGGATCTCATTCAGATTCGCTGGAGAAGTCAAAAGCTTTATAGACAAGCAAAAGCTAAAAGGATTCAGCACCACCAAACCAGCTTTACAGCAAATGCTAAAGAAACTTCTCTAGGTGGGAAACACAAGAGAAGAAAAACACCCAAAAAAAGAAACGCAAAAGAATTAAGAGAATGGTAATAGGAACATACATATCGATAATAACCTTGAATGTAAATGGATTAAATGCCCCAACCAAAAGACTCTGACTTGCCGAATGGATACAAAACCAAGACCCATATATATGCAGTCTGAAGACCCACTTCAGACCTAGGGACACATACAGACTGAAAGTGAAGGGATGGAAAAAGATATTTCATGCAAATGGAAATCAAAAGAAAGCTGGAGTAGCAATACTCATATCAGATAAAATAGACTTTAAAATAAAGATTGTTACAAGAGATAAGGAGGGACACTACATAATGATCAAAGGATCAATCCAAGAAGAAGATACAACGATTATAAATGTTTATGCACCCTACATAGGAGCACCTCAATACATAAGGCAAATGCTAACAACCATGAAAGGAGAAATCAACAGTAACACAAGGGACTTTAACACCCCACTTACACCAATGGACTTATCATCCAAACAAAATAAATAAGGAAACACAAGCTTTAAGTGACACAATAGACCAGATAAATTTAATTGATATTTATAGAACATTCCACCCGAAAGTGGCAGAATACACTTTCTTCTCAAGTGCACATGGAACATTCTCCAGGATAGATCACATCTTGGGTCACAAATCAAGTCTTGGAAAATTTAAGAAAACGGAAATCATATCAGGCATCTTTTCAGGCCACAGTGCTCTGAGATTGGAAATCAATTACAGGAAAACAACTGTAAAAAAACACAAATACATGGAGGCTTAACAGTTTGCTACTAAATAACCAAGAGATCACTGAAGAAATCAAAGAAATAAAAAAATACATAGAAACAAATGACAACGAAAAAACGACAACTCAAAACCTATGGGACACAGCAAAAGCAGTTCTAAGAGGGAAGTTTATAGCAATTCAATCTCACCTCAAGAAACAAGGAAAATCTCAAACAAACAAGGTAACCCTACACTTAAAACAGCTAGAGAAAGAAGAAAAAAGAGAATACAAAGTCAGTAGAAGGAAAGAAATCATAAAGATGAGAGCAGAAGTAAATGAAATAGAAACAAATAAAACAATAGCAAAAATCAACAAAACTAAAAGCTGGTTCTTTAACAAAATAAACAAAATTGATAAACCTTTAGTCAGACTCATCAAGAAAAAAAAGGAGAGGATGCAAATCAATAAAATTAGAAATGAAAAAGGAGAAATCACAACTGACACTGCAGAAATACAAAGAATTATAAGAGACTACTGCAAGCAACTATATGCCAATAAAATGGACAACCACAAAGAAATGGCCAAATTCTTGGAAAGGTACAATTTTCCAAGACTGAACCAGGAAGAATTAGAAAATATAAACAGACCTATCACAAGTAATGACATTGAAAGTATAATTAAAAATCTGCCAACAAACAAAAATCCAGGACCAGATTGCTTCACAGGCAAATTCTATCAAAAATTTAGAGAAGAGCTAACATTGATCCTTCTCAAACTCTTCCAAAAAATTTCAGAGGGAGCAACACTGCCAAATTCATTCTACGAAGCCACCATCACCCTGATACCAAAACCAGAAAATGGTATCACAAAAAAAGAAAATTATAGACGAATATCACTGATGAACATAGATGCAAAAGTCCTGAACAAAATACTAGCAAACAGAATCCAACAGCACATTAAAAGGATCATACACCATGATCAAGTGGGGTTTATCCCACGGATGCAAGGATTCTTCAATATGTGCAAATCAATCAATGTGATACAGCACATTTACAAATTAAGGAATAAAAACTATATGATCATCTCAAAAGATGCAGAAAAAGCTTTTGACAATATTCAACTCCAATTTATGATAAAAAGTCACCAGAAAATGGGCATACAGGGAACCTCCCTCAACATAATAAAGGCCATATATGATAAACCCACAGGAAGCATCATACTCAATGGTGAAAAACTGAAAGCATTTCCACTAAGATCAGGAACAAGACAATGATGTCCACTTTCGCAACTCTTATTCAAAATAGTTTTGGAAGTGTTAGCCACAGCAGTCAGAGAAGAAAAACACATAAAAGGAATACAAATTGGAAATGAAGAAGTAAAACTCTCACTGTTTGCCAATGACACGATACTATACATAGAAAATCCTAAAGATGCCACCAGAAAACTACTAGAACTAATCAATGAATTTGGTAAGGTTGCAGGATACAAAATTAATGCACAGAAATCTCTGGTATTTCTATACACCAATAATGAAAAATCAGAAAGAGAAATTAAGGAAACAATCCCATTTATCATTGCAACAAAAAGAATAAAATACCTAGGTATAAACCTGCCTAAGGAGGCAAAAGACTTGGACACTGATGAAAGAAATCAAAGATGACATAAACAGATGGGCAAATATACCATGTTCTTGGATTGGAAGAATCAATATTGTCAAAATGACTATACTACCCAAAGCAATCTACAGGTTCAGTGCAATCCCTATAAAACTATCGATGGCATTCTTCACAGAATTAGAACAAAAAATTTTACAATTTGTATGGAAACACAAAAGACCCTGAATAGCCAAAGCAATCTTGAGAAAGAAGAATGGAGATGGAGGAATCAGGCTCCCCTAGTTCAAACTATACCACAAAGCTACTGTAATCAAGACAGTATGGTACTGGCACAAAAATTGAAATATAGATCAATGGTACAGGATAGAATGCCCAGAAATAAACCCACGCACATATGGGCACCTAATTTATGACAAAGGAGGCAAGAACATACAATGGAGAAAAGCCAACCTCTTCAATAAGCGGTGCTGGGAAAGCTGGACAGCTACATATAAAGGAATGAAATTAGAACACTACCTAACCCCATACACAAAAATAAACTCAAAATGGATTAATGACTTAAGTGTAAGACCAGACACTATGAAACTCTTAGAGGAAAACATAGGAGAAACACTCTTTGACATAAACCACAGCAAGATCTTTTTTGACCTACCTCCTAGAGTAACAGAAATAAAAACAAAAACAAATGGGACTTAATTAAACTTAAAAGCTTTTGCACAGCAAAGGAAACCATAAGCAAGATGAAAAGACAATCCTCAGAATGGGAGAAAATATTTGCAAATAAGGCAACTGACAAAGGATTAATCTCCAAATTTTACAAGCAGCTCATGCAGGTCAATATCAAAAAAACCAAACAACCCAATCCAAAAATGGGCAGAAGACCTAAATAGACATTTCTCCAAAGAACATATACAGATTGCCAACAGACACATGAAAGAATGCTCAGCATCACACTAATCATTAGAGAAATCAAAACTACAATGAGGGGGGGCTTCCCTGGTGGCCCAGTGGTTGAGAGTCCGCCTGCCGATGCAGGGGACATGGGTTTGTGCCCCGGTCTGGGAAGATCCCACGTGCCGCAGAGTGGCTGGGCCCGTGAGCCTGCGCGTCCGAAGCCTGTGCTCCACAACGGGAGAGGTCACAACAGTGAGAGGCCTGCATACTGCAAAAAAAAAAAAAAAAAAAACTACAATGAGGTATCACCTCACACCAGTCAGAATGGCCATCATCAAAAAATCTACAAACAGTAAATGCTGGAGAGGGTGTGGAGAAAAGGGAACTCTCTCACACTGTTGATGCGAATGTAAATTGTTACAGCCACTATGGAGAACAGTATGGAGGGTCCTTAAAAAACTAAAAATAGAACTACAGTATGACCCAGCAATCCCACTACCCGGCATATACCCTGAGAAAACCATAATTCAAAAAGAGTCATGTAGCACAATGTTCATTGCAGCTCTATTTACAATAGCCAGGATGTGGAAGCAACCTAAGTGTCCATAGACAGATGAATGGATAAAGAAGATGTGGCACAAATATACAATGCAATAATACTCAGCCATGAAAAGAAACGAAATTGAGTTTTTTGTAGTGAGGTGGGTGGACCTAGAGTCTGTCATACAGAGTGAAGTAAGTCAGAAAGTAAAACAGATACCATATGCTAACACATACATATGGAATCTAAAAAAGAGAGAAAAATGGTTCTGAAGAACCTAGGGGCAGGACAGGAATAAAGACGTAGACATAGAGAATGGACTTGAGAACATGGGGAGGGCAAAGGGTAAGCTGGGACGAAGTGAGAGAGTGGCATGGACATGTGTACACTACCAAATGTGAAATCGATAGCTAGTGGGAAGCAGCCACATAGCACAGGGAGATCAGCTCGGTGCTTTGTGACCATCTAGAGGGGTGGGATAGGGAGAGTGGGAGGGAGAGAGACACAAGAAGGAAGAGATATAGGGATATATGTATACGTATAGCTGATTCACTTTGTTATAAAGCAGAAACTAACACAGCATTTAAAGCACTTATGCTACAATAAAGATGTTAAAAACAAAAAAAACAAATGGACTTAATTAAACTTAAAAGCTTTTGCACAGTAAAGGAAACCATAAACGAGACAAAAAGACAACCCTCAGAATGGGAGAAAATATTTGCAAATGAAACAACGGACAAAGGATTAAGCTCCAAAATATACAAACAGCTCATGGAGCTCAATATCAAAGAAACAAACAATCTAGTTAAAAAATGGGTGGAAGACCCTAATAGACATTTCACCAAGGAAGACATACAGGTGGCCAAGAGGCACATGAAAAGATGCTCAACATCACTAATTATTAGAGAAATGCAGATCAAAACTACAATGAGCTATCACCTCATGCAGTCAGAATGGGCATTATCAAAAAATCTAGAAACAATAAGTGTTGGAAAGGGCGTGGTGAAAACGGAACCCTCCTGGACTGTTGGTGGGAATGTATATTGATGCAACTACTATGGAAAACAGTATGGAGGTTCCTTAAAAAACTAAAAATAGAACTACAGTATGACCCAGCAATCCCACTACTGGGCATATACCGTGAGAAAACCATAATTCAGAAAGAGACATGTGCCACAATGTTCATTGCAGGACTATTTACAATAGTCAGGACGTGGAACCAACCTAAATGTCCATCGACAGATGAATGGATAAAGAAGATGTGGCATATATATTCAATGGCATATTACTCAGCCATAAAAAGGAACGAAACTGAGTTATTTGTAGTGAGGTGGCTGGACCTAGAGTCTGTCATACAGAGTGAAGTAAGTCAGAAAGAGAAAAACAAATACCGTATGCTAACGCATATATATGTAATCTAAAAAAAAAAATGGTACTGATGAATCTAGTTGCACGGCAGGAATAAAGAGGTAGACGTAGAGAATGGACATGAGGCCATGGGGTGGGAGGGGGAAGCTGGGGCGAAGTGAGAGTAGCATCGATATATATACACAACCTAATGTAAAATAATTAGCTGGCGGGAAGCAGCAACATAGCACAGGGAGATCAGCTCCGTGCTTTGCAATGACCTAGAGGGGTGAGCTAGGGAGGATGGGAAGGAGGCTTAAGAGGGAGGGCATGTGGGGACATGTGTATGCATATGGCTGATTTGCTTTGTTGTGCAGCAGAAACTAGCACAGTATTGGGAAGCAATTATACTCCAATAAAGATCTATTAAAAAAAAAAGGAAAGAGTCTGATGTCGAGAAGAATGGTGGGAATGAGAAGAAAGGACACCTTGCATAAACTCTGTAGTATTTCTTCTTTTCTCTGCTTGTAAATAAATAGTGCCCCCACATTTGAGCATTTCCATTCTAAATAGTAATTTAAAAGACTGTTTTTGGGCTTCCCTGGTGGCACAGTGGTTGAGAGTCCGCCTGCCGATGCAAGGGACACGGGTTTGTGCCCCGGTCCGGGAAGATCCCACATGCCGCAGAGCTGCTAGGCCCATGAGCCATGACTGCTGAGCCTGCGCGTCCGGAGCCTGTGCCCCGCAACGGGAGAAGCCACAACAGTGAGAGGCCCGTGTACTGCCAAAAAAAAAAAAAAAAAAAAGACTGTTTTGATGTGTTTGTGTGACTATAAGTATAAAAGTGAATATATACATCAAGGAATTCCTTCAAGGTGTTGCACATTGCAGGCTATGATGAGATTGCATGTTGTTTTAATTTTCTATATGACAACTTGCTTGTGGTCACTCTTAAATCAATGGTTGGTATCTTGCTGTTGTTCCTGTCCCTCTATTAATTTTAGAGGAAAGACTATATAAGTGAATATATATTCACTTTTGTGTTAATATGAAACTTGTTCAATTTATTGCATCTTTTCTTGTCTTTATACCAGGCCCCTTTCCTAGACAGTGTGGAATTTTTTGGAAAGTGTTAAACTTGTAGTTAGCCTATAGGAATTACATATCTCAAGTTTACATGGAAAAAATATAATTTTAATAAGTTCAGAATGTTTCAAATTTTTGTTACAAATTAGAACTGAAATTCAAGTGCATAATTCATAGAAAGTAATGTGAAATTGCTTAATTCTGAATTCTAATTGGAATAGTCATTGGGGCTTATATTCTCCCAGGAAGTAAGCCACTATCAATGTTCACTGTGGCTTGCTAAACTGAAAAACTATGGTTAATATTTGTTCTCTCCCAAAAGAATGTATTAATGAAATATAAATTTGTTGGTTTGAAATATTCTCAGTCCAGCAATCTGTTCCACACAGAAATTTTAACTTTCATTTGGTGTATAATATTAATTCTAATATCACTCTAATTTTTCATTTTTAAGTAGAGGTAATTCTACAGTACAAAAATACACGTATACTATTAAAATTTTGAATATAGGAAAATAAAAGGGGGGGAGGGAATGCCAGAAACTTTTTACATTTGGGTTCAACCTAGCCAGCCTGTCACATGTGAGGTTTCATAAAGGCAGCAGCAAAAGCCAAAGGGTGTTGTAATTTGCATCATCTATGAATCACTCATTGCAAGAAACACTCCTTGAAGGAATTGCAAATTGCAGACTACATCAGACTATGTTCTGTTTTTATTTTCTATTTGACATCGTGCTGCGGCTGTTCTTTTTTCAGCTGCTGTTATTTTCTGTGTTGTGCCTGTCTCTCTATTAATTTTAGAGGAACGGTCCTTTAGACATTTAAACAAATGCAAAGAAACGTTTATAAAACAAAACACTATATAGTATAATAGGATGTGAGGACAATCTGACTGTGAGAAACACTTTATGAGTTGCTTCACTTGATGGCCAAGATTTGACTCCCAGAGCTGCCTGACCTGGCATGCAGAGCTCTGAAAGCTGGTGGAAGAGAAAAGCCTAGCACTCCTGCACATTCCAAGTCATTCCCAGACATGCTCCCCTGTATTTCAGATCTTTGTTGAGTATCCATGGAAAGGCCATATGTAAATTTCTCTTTATTCCCTTATACTGTAATTTAGAAGCAATGTTGGTAGAAGTCAAGCTGAGGTTATTATTCTTATAGCAATTAGAGTGAGTTTTTCAGATTTGGCTTCTCCTTTTATGTTGGATTGATAATAAAACCAAAAATCAGTAATTAACACACAACATTAATAAATCCCATGGTTAATTTGCCTTCAAATTCAAAGAAATACCAAAAGAAAATGAACTTTGGATTTTGGCATGTTTCTATCCCCAAAGTAGCTGAACTACAGATTTTTAAGTTGTCTTTTGGAAATAATTGACTCTAAGCTAGAGATTTTGTTGGCTAAATTTTGTCCCAAAGCCATTTTTTAAACTACTGAGTTTATAACTACTGAAAACAAAGAGTAATAAGGAAAGTGCTGATGACAGTATAATTTACAAGAGTCATGTTTGGAGGCTTTTTAAATGACAACATTGAACTGGGAGTTAGGAATCCTGGATTTTCTCATAGGTCTTGTTACAGACTCCCTTTGTAACCTTGGGTGAGTCACTTGGCCTCTGTGGCTTGAGTCCATCGGTGCCCTCCGAAAGAGAGAGCATAGCTTTAACTTAACAAGATGGAAGGTGTATCATAGTGTTTCCACTACTCTCTGGTTTTACTTTTCATGAAGCTTATTAACATTTGGCAAAGAGTCATTACTTGACAATTTATTATCCTGTGCAAATCCAGGTAGGTTAAAAGTTTAAACTTTTTATACCAAAAGTCAAGCCTCTTGTGCTTTATAGAAACCCCAGATCCCACATGTAAAAAAAAAAAAAAAAATCATGAATTTCATTGGAAAAACCTCATTTCTGGCACACACGCTCTGCATTATAATGAAATATTCCATTGAAACGTCTGCTTTGGCACCATGAACGGAGAAAAGTCTTGTGTTTGTATATTCTGTGAAGTTGAACAACAATTTCCAACATATGTTAGGAGAGGCTGCCCTCTTTGGAGATGGGAAAATGGATAGCTCCAGAGGGAAAAGAGAACCGAGCGCTGAAAAGTTTTTGTTAATCTTTTACTGGTGAAACATAGCTGGGAACAGAGCAGCCTGTTGGCTGTGGGAAGGCTGGAGCCAAAAGGCCCAGCCCACAGGAAAGAATGCTGTCCTCCTTAGCGAGGCTACTTAAGCAGAGAGAAAACATTTACAGTACTTGTAATTACGATGGTTTTCGGCACCTAAATTGTCATAAATCACATTCGTAAAAGCCATCTTCGCACCAGTCAAATTTTGAAAGCTGCAAAATATATTCAGCTGGTGGGTAGTTTGAAATGGTGGTACATATGTTTGGAATAAATGCATGTTATAATTATGGTTTTTAATACTGGGAGCTTTCTTAGGAGGATTTATACTCACATACTGATGATAATGGAGTACATTGTGAACATAATAAAGTGGTGATGGGTGGTATTTGTTCCGGCATTTCTACAAAATACTGCTTCCAACTCTAAGGGGTATGTTCCTATGTAAATCCCCATACATCAAGATAAAAATATACTTCTCAGTGTATTTCCTGGAGCAAACTACCTAGAGAGAAAATACCTGCATTTTCACAACCAATTCATGGATCTTAAAACATAATTATGTCTTATTGCATTGTTGATCCCAGAGCAGTATTTGAATTAAAAAGCAGTGCCAGTAGAATTGGTAGAAAGTAAAAGAACTCTATTTTATAGCCAAGAGCATGGTGGAGTGAAATCTAGTTTTAATAAAAGACTAATATCATAATAAGCAGATGAGTCTAACTGGTAATTAGAGTTTTTATTACATATGTATTACCTAACACTGAAGTGAGTCCTACCAAGTAGAAAATAAAGGGAAGAGATGGTAATGGATTGGATAGCTTGGCAGGGTCAAGGAGGAATCTGAATGAACTCTTTATGCAATTCTGACATATTGGACAACTGTATTTTGCGCTATGAGAACCTGGTCTGAGATATATCTATCTAATAATCTTTCATTCAATTATTCCCTCATTCAACAAATACTTGCTAAGCACTTATATGCCAGGCACTAGCCTAGCCCCTAGGGCCAGAAATATCAGTAAGTTGGCCTCCAGCCTTTGAGGAGTTCCTGCTTTTGAGAGAAATAAAGCCATAAATAACTACAATATATTATGTGTTCTGATAGAGATGTGAATATCATTTTTGTCTTGACATGCATTTCCATTGTAAACCATGCAATAGATGACATGCACTATGGGTATTTTTGCTGCTGGGGACTGGTCAGAGATGATAGCAGTCCAGGTAAGGAACTTGTTTAAGACTGAGCTTGGTCGGCAGATTCAGAATGATAGCCTATAGCTCTTGGTCTTTCTTCACTGCCATAAACATTTTTAAAATGTGCATCTCTTCCTATTGCTAATGCGTGTATTCCACAGGATCCCTTTCCTATTTTGAAAGTTTGTGTCTTAGACCAGAAAATGTGATTAGACTACAGAGTTAACAGCCTACTCTGGGAATGCAGGGCCTCATCACAGTCAAATAGGCAGTAATCGGATATGATATCAGGATTTTGCTCTCTCTCCAAGTACACGTCTGCTCCTGTCTCCATGCCCCCACCATGCCAGAATTCTATTGTAGAGGTTTCATTCCATTTTTCATTTCTGTCTAGCTGTAAATCATTTGCCACTTAGTATGACTGAACTTCAGATCATTTCTTTAAAGCACAGTTTGATGGGGAATGAAAGAAGGGTATACAAAGGGAGAAGGAGTTGATGTTCAAAGGGGAGACTGTGAAGACACCAGACTGGAGGTTTTGGAGATGAGTCCCACTTTCACATTGGCTTGAAGGTGGCTTGTGGGTGGGCGTGCACCTTGTTCAGGTAGCTAGGCCCAAGGCACACTGTGATGTTGATGGCAACACCCTCTGTTTGGGGTAGGGGAACATCTTCCTCCTCGTTTTTTAAGCAAAGTTACAAAGGTATGTTTTGGAGTAACACATGTCTTCAACAGTCATTCAAAAAATATTTGAGAATGAGGATGTACCACGCACTGTGCTAGGAGCTGGAAATAGAACACTGAGCAAAACTGTGTGCTTTCATGAGGTTTATAATCTAGTGGAGAAGACAGTGACTAAGTGACCTGAAGGGAGGGAATACCATTCTGCGATGTAGCAGGCCAGGAAAATACACTGTGCAGAGCTCCTGTATGGGGAGCATATTGTGACTGATGGCCCACTGCTGCCCATTTGGATCCACCCCCACATTAGCACCAAGACTACACATCCCAAGAACTGCTCCCAGCCAATGAACGAGCACACTGGGTATGAATGCAAGTGTATTCCTGCAACGTACACAACAGCTTACTCTTTGAACTCATAGAAAATTGAATGGTGGTTGCCAGGGGCTGAGGGGTGGGAGAACTGGGTAGATGCGGGTCAACTGGTATAAACTTCTAGTTATAAGATGAATAAGTTCTGGGATGTAATGGACAACATGGTGACAGTAGTTAACAATACCACACTGTATACTTGAAAGATGCTATGAGAGTAGAGCCTTAATGTTCTCACCGTAACAAAAACAACAATAACAAAATGGTAATTATGTGGGGTGAAGGATGTGTTAACTAACCTTATTGTGGGAAATACTTCCCAATATATACATATACCAAATCATCACATTGTACACCTTAAACTTACACGATGTTATATGTCCGTTATATCCACATTAAGCTGGGAAAAAAGCTAAAGGAGTGTCATCAGCCTGACTGAAACTTTCTTAGATCTTAGCTGAGGTCTGTGGCTCTGCCTGCCCTCTCTAGCTTCCTCGCCTTAATCTTACACAGGCATCTCTTACACAGCTAATCCTTTGTCTCTGCTTTTCAGAAGATCTGAACTAACAAGTAGTGTCCTGAGTCATCTGAGAAAGTAGGTAGCAGCATGGGAATTGGTAGACTGCTTACTTACCATCTGACAGGCCATAAAATGCCATCCAGAGTGGCATGTGGGATACAGATAATCCCTAAGGCAAGGTGGTGGCCCAGCTGCTCCATATTTCACTGGTGGTGAGCTGAGAAAATGTCCTGGTGAAGGGAGCACCAGTAATGGTATGATGCTTCTGGCATTTGACACAAAGTGGGAAGAAGGAGGGGCAATGTCTCCAAGGGCAAAGGAGTTGAGGCCATACGGCTAAATTGTTTTGACACCCTGCAGAGGGATAATGAGTGAATGAGAGCTGTTATCCAAGTTAAAGGCCATGTGTAAGAGCCAGAAGTCCTCTTTAGTAACTTTCAGAGAGGCCCTTATCTCCTTCAGTGGCAGAGCTGACTTAACTGAGTGGCAGATGTGGGATATGATACAGTCCCAGAGCTCCATAGTTGTTTGATGTTTGATTGTTTAGCCAAGGCAGGTCTGTTATGCTAAAATCAGGGCCCTGATCAGGAAAATAGGGCCCCTAAACATCAGATGTGGACATCTGGATGAGTGCCCCTGAGGATGCTGGCTCTGCAGACCTCTTGGTACCCTCATAAATTGCAGAGGCGGTGTCTACTCTTCCCTAGTAAGAGCTAGCACTTCTCCAGTGTTAGAAGACACAACAAGACCTCATTTCTGAAAGGTAACAGGTGTTTGTTGCTAAGAGTTGCTCCCACCTCCTTCTTTTATTGTCAAGTCAAAAGCTAGAGTTAAGTTCCAGCATAACCTTCTGGGAATATGCTAGTCCTTATAAAGGGGGAAGGAGATGATATGCTGAAAAAGTGGTGAGAACCAGCTAGCATACACCAGCAGTGGCTAGGGAAGCATCCCTGGGATTGGATTTTGAAGGTGTTGGACCAAGGGAGCCAGAAAATATGACTGAATAAGCAAGAATTTATCAACTTTAGGACACTGGATTTAACCTGCTGGCAAGGACCCCAGGGCATAGGACAGATTCACTGCTGCACACTTAGAATTATAGTGAAAAAGATGGTCCTTACTAAGTAAAACAGAAATGCCTGTCTTCCCAGTACAAGATACAGGCAGAAACAGTCTGGGGGAAGTTGTCACGCTAGAACGGATATATTATGTCAGGTCAGGTCAAAAGACTTACTGGAAGATTATGCTCAACGAAAGGGCCCAGAGGACACACCACTTACCAAGGCCATGAGAAATGAGCTGGTAAAAGGGGGACCCGCATCACTAAATGTTCAGTGGTGACGACCCCCAGTTTGAGAATTGCAACGCAGACCCCTGGGATTTTGGAACAATGGAACGCCTTCTGCAGCAGAGAATTATATGCCTTTTGATTAACTGTCCCTGGCATGTTGCTGTGCCCTGGTAGAGACAAAACACTTGACAATGGGACACAACTGACTCTGCACCTAGAGCTGCCCACTATTGGCTATGTTCTGCCGGGACCACCAAGTCACAAATTCATTGACCCACCAACAGCAACAGTCTATTTTATGTTGGAAATGGCACAGCCGGCCTAAGCTGCGTGGGCAGGGAGCTTGGATCGCCTTGTCATCCACCAAGTCACACCAGCACTTTTCTCCTACTCATACCTGTGGTTGTATGGGGAGGGGGTAAAGGTGCATCCCATACACCTGAAAGAGGAGGAAGAAAACCTGAATTTGGTTCACAGATGAGCATGAGCTGGCTCAGTAGGTGGGAACAAGCCAAAAATGAGTTGGTAGCTGTATGACAGCCACATTCAGTGCTGTTCTTGAAAGATGGTGAAGAGGGCATATCTCTGCAAAGGGTGGAACTGCAGACAGTTGACTTGTTCATCCAGGTGCAGTAAATACTTATTTGATGTTCAGTGAATGAACACAGAGCGTAGGAGATATTCAGCTCCACATGATAATGATTTCGGTCAGCAAGCAAGGGATCAAATTGTTGTAGAAGTTGAACCTCTAGAACTGTAGTCTCTAATAGACAGAATAGGTGAGTTAGATAGAAAGGAAAATTTTGCCCAACCTCTATTTGGCAATTCCAGGAAGAGAGGACTCCATCTGGACTATCAGAATGTTACCTCAAGCATAAAGTGCCTTCTGTTAACATGAAGTATTCAATGAGGTCTTTCTGTACCTCAATGTACAAAGTAGACCAAGTTGTAGCAAAAGTAAAGGTTACGTTAAAAGCTAAGGTAGGAAGTGCATTTTTGTGGGAATCTACTTTCCTACAACTCAGAGCAAGTATTGAAGGGAACAATTAAAAAAGGAGATGGATTAAAGTCTGTTTGCATTAAAAAATACTCAGAAATACTTTGCAAAGTAAGTACAGATGTGCAGAGTCAGTGGCACCTTTATCTTAGCAACACTTTAAAAAATATTGTTGGTAAACTGGCACCATTTAAAACCAGTTTGTACTCAACATTAGTCAAATTCTATCCTCTTCCTTCAAAATAAATGCTGTAATAAGAAGACTATTCACAAATATGATGCTGATTCATTTGTAAGTCTACACTAGATAAAGGGAGAGAAATCTGTCTTTAAAAGTACTAAGCTAAGAAAAAAATAGATTCAGACTTAAGTACGTCGTCATAAATTATAATGCTTATATTTTTCATTTAATTTTTTTCATGTAATTTACCCACATATTAGAATAAGAAATATGACATAAGTATATACTAAAGAAAAGTAGCATTATAAAACATGTTTTGTCCTGTAATAAAAACCGGTGACATTTCTGGTTGGATTATTGGCACAGACTTTTTAAAAATATCACTGGTTAGACTATTTCTGAGCTCTCAGAGCAAAAACATTCCATAGGAAGCCAAGAAATATAATTTTAGTTGCAGTATAATTTTCCAGCTGTTACACATAGGCATATTTTGGCATGTTTAAGAACTAGTGAAGGGCTCCCCAGGTGGCACGGTGGTTGGGGATGTTGCCAGCCATCCCCTGTGTGGCACAGCTGTTGCCAATGCAGGGGACACGGGTTCGAGCCCTGGTCCAGGAAGATCCCACATGCCACGGGGCAACACAGCCCGTGAGCCACAACTACTGAGTCTACCTGCCAAAACTGCTGAAGCCGGCATGCCTGTAGCCCATGCTCCACAACAGGAGAAGCCACCGCAATGAGAGACCTGCACACCGCAACGAAGAGTAGCCCCACTCACCACAACTAGAGAAAGCCTGCACGCAGCAACGAAGACCCAATGCAGCCAAAAATAAGTAAATAAATTTATTTAAAAAAAAAAAAAGAACTAGTGAAAATGTAAGGGAATATTAACCAGCTGATGGTTGAATCCATTTTTATTTTTAACAGCTGGGAGAGAAGATTTACAAGCCACTGATTCTTACCTTATTTTACAGTACCTTTGTCACAAATAAAGCCAAAACTCGGTATCCTAAAATCCTACTGACTTTCCAATATCCTTGGGACATGTGCATGTGAAAATAATCCCCAGCGACGTGGATACATCTTCTTGTTTTTCACTTTGCTTATGAGATCAAGGAAAGATGAAATACAAGGGTTGACTTTCAGTCTGCATTTCAAGGAAACATCTCATCAAATGGGCAACAGCTAAGTATCAGCTAAAATCAACTTCAAGTCCAAACTTATCATTTTTGCAGAAAACAGCCCAAAATTAGATCCATCTTTAAAATGGTCACATCAATTCACAACCCCAGTCAGCTGAACCTGTGTCTATTTCCTGTTAGCTGAGTATAATACCACTAGCAGAGGGTAGGACAAACCCATTTGGCAGTTGGGTGAAGCCAACTGGACCTCTTCTTAGAACAAGCCTTCAAATTCTCATCTGAAGCATGTTTTTAAAGAATAAAATAAAATGAAACGTGGTATTAGAAATGAAATCAATTACTGAAATATAACTGTCAAAATATTATAAACAACTTTGTGAGGTAGTAATTCATATGCTTCTTCATTAATGCATTAAATAACACAATCTTGCGGCGGGTCTGGTAACTACCCTCATTTCAAAATAGTGATGAGTACAAACATGATTTTTGGATTTTCTGTAATAGCTGTACTGTGTTATGAAAATATCTGTGATTTCTATTAGTATCATCATCACAGGTACTGGATATGCTAATACCGTTCACATGCATTATTTAAGAAATGCTACTTTGCAGTTAGAGGTTAGTGAACATAGAGATGCAATAGTCTCTCTGTCCGAATTCACTGAAGCCCTGAATTCTAGCCCTCATGTAGAAAACAGACCTAATACTTCATTTATTTTCTCTGTGTTGGGCATTGTGTGGGCTCCTGTGCGTTCACTCATCTCATCTCACAGCGACTCTCAGAGGTGGTTCTTGACCCCATGTTACAAACAAGGACTCTGAGATACAGAGGGCTTCTTGTGCAAAGTCTGGGGTTCAAACCCAAGTGTGACTGATCCCAAAGCTGACTGGTCCTGTGATCTTTTTGCTTTAATATCCTTTTTCCCAATAGAAAATCTGTTCCTGATTAATAATCTTAGGCAAAAAGCTTTCACTCCTCTATAGCAATTACCTAGCTCTTTGTTTTATTAAAATGAAGCATGTGTGTGTTTATTCTAAATAAGTTCAAAACCTCTGTGGGAGTACGTGGAATATAAATGATAAGCTAGTCATGTGTTTATCAGTGTTCCAACTAAACTGAGTTCAAGCTCATTCCTTGGCTACCGTGTTTTATTTCCCTCTTCTCCAGTTCTAGTCCCTACTTTATCTAAATAGAAATGAAAGTTGGCATTTACTTTCCCCCAAATGATGATCTTCATTACATTATACTGACAAAAGGCTCTTTCATTTCATTCTCTAATAACCAGCTCCCCACTTGTGAAGTAAGTGGGCAGCTTGGTCCCAAAAAGACCTCTACCTTCCCCAAGTCAAAAAGGGAGCCAACAGCTGCAGCTTGATCCTCCCAGAGTTTCCAACCTCAGCCTTGCTGGAGAGAGACAGTGCTCCTTCTAATAAGAGGTCGTTCCGTCCCCCTGGGCTCATTACTAACTCCTCCTGATCAGAGGCTGCTGGTTCTAAACAGTGCCAAATTATGTGAGGTGGTTTTTCTTACTATGTACTACTGTCCACCAGGGATGGAATTGAAACCACTAAAATAATTCTATGTGGTAGTCTAGGTCTAACTAATATTTAAGAGAAATATTTGGGTACTTGGTATATTTTAACTTCAGGATAGAACCCTTAGCAATTCCCAGATGCAATAGTTTATGTAACTTAGAAGAATCCTAAACATGATAAATGTATCTTACACATGTCTTGATGTCAAGGGTAGAATTTATCCAATATTAAGATCAGACAACACTTAAGTGTTATAAGGCATGCTTCATACTAGGATGAATTATGTCCCTATCTGTTATTCAGTGTATATGTTCTATCATTTTGAATATTGAATTAAAAAAGCCTTATATAAATGATGTGAAAGGTCCAATTTAAAGCAGCAAATGCTAATAAAACCGGAAGGCTGACAGACCTTCTGTAACTCATATAGATTGCTAAGGAAAGGTATAATAGGGGAGGAATTAAAGATGGAGTCCTGGAATTTTCTTTAATAAGTCTGTTGAAAATCATCTTGAGTATCCTAAATTATTCAAAGGCAAATCCATTAAATTTGCAGAATTTTAAACATCAACAATTATAATGCTTGGCTTACAGCCTCTGTTTTAGTAACTAATTTTCCATGCCTGTTTACCTGAAAATATGTATTTCTAAAAGCCCAGTCCTTTAGTTGTGTTTTAGTATGCCAACTCTAGAGATATTCCTTACGCTTATAATGGGTTGCGTTTCTGCTAGAAGTTCCTTTAAGGAAAAATGATTAAACCAAACAAATCTGATTTGTTTCCTATTATAACAACAGCACAGCAGTGTGTTACATTGGTTGAGAACCCAAAGCCCAGCTTTTTATAGAAACAACCTCAGGTAAAGCTTCATCATTGTGGTACACTGAAGAAAACACCTAATCATAGATAGGGTTTGAAAAAAATCTTTCATCATGAAAAGGATCACAGGCAACTTTGAGAATCTTTTCGAGAGACCAGGATCATCTGATGAATGTTATAGAAATTAATTCAGCAATATCAGTTTTATTTCTATCCTGTTTCTATCACAAATGACGCAGTGGCTAGCATGGGTACTAGGGCACAAAGTTCTTTTACTGCCTTCCGAACAGAAGCTCTTTCTGCTTTCCAGAACAGCACTCATCTTGCACCATGATGTCATGTAAGGCATCACTACCTTCAAAATGCATGAACCAACCCTTAACTGCATTGAACTTGTCATCCTTTGATCCTTGTTACAATGTTGTTTCACTATGTCCAAAAGCTTCAAAGCTTTGGCTTGAGTGATAGCCAAACTCAAAGCTGAATTAGATTCCGATTTCACAAAATCTTAAATCTTTTCCATCTTAGCCTTATATCTGGCAACTTTATTTGAATTAGTGGACAACAACCATCACTAAACTGTTTTCAGTCATTTTAAGGACCAGGTTTGTAGTATGAAGACTGGTTTGAGCTAATGAAACTAATGTTTTAAAGAAACAGGGCCAAATGAGTACTTATAGAAAGGAGCATTGCTCTATAAAGTAATCCCTTGAGGAAGTCATATACTTAGTTTAATAATGTTGTTATTTCTCAAAACAATTTTGGAGATTTTCCTTTGGCCTTCAGAGAGAGAGTACTGGTTGCAAAGGTAAACAAGTTTTATTTCTTTATAGCTGAGGAGGTACAAGTCTTGGGCTGCAAAATCAACTGTGCAAAAAAACCCCAAGAACCTTATTTTCTCTAACTGAACTTAGTTTCAATGTTACTCAACTCAGATTAATTTTAATCACTTATTCAACCAGTTCAGCATTTTTTTCCCACCCTTTTCTCTTTGGGTTGCCTCTAAGTTTGGTGGCTTTAAGTCATACCATGATGTCCATGAGATAGGAGAGGACCATTGGTCCTCAGAAATGATGCTTTACTCATGGTGGCACTTACTGGTCTCCAGGCACAGGTGTCCATCCCTGCTGACATCCTCAAGATGGCCTTGATCTCCTCTGGACTCACATTTTAGTCTAGACTCCTGGCATGACTGCTCGGCTGCTTGAGGCCCCCAAGCCCATCTTTTGCACTTCTTTTTGGATGAGAGGACAGAGAAGCCCAGGAAATGTTTGGATGCCCTCCTGCGCTGTTCTGGAGCTCTGGGAAGCTTGGTGGGGCTGTATCACACCTACGCTGCCCTGACATGCTCACCAGGCCACCTTTACTTTCTCTGCTCTTGTGTTGGGCAAGCAGGTGGGAGGGAAGCAATGAGAGGCTTACTGACTCCTCAGGTTCCACTCAGGAAACAAGGCACAAGTCTTCTTTGCTCAGACCCCCACCCTACTTGGGCAATTCAAAATTTTGGGGTGTGTGTGACAAACCTCATATTTAGATCATCATTTGTCTAAATCTATTGCTTAAAGCATTAACTTTATGCTCAGAGTCTTTCAGGACTGTGGTTTTCAGTTCTCTAAAAAGTGTCTTTCAAACTATTGACTGCTGTGAGTTTCAAGGCATCACAGTGTAGAGGTTAGGAGGATGGACTCTGGAGCCGGACTTGTTGGGATTAAATCCGGGCTCTGCCACACACTAGTATTAGGGCCCTGGAACTCTCTGTGCCTCTACTTCTTCATCTGTAAAGATAGGGATGATGATAATAGTGCCTACCTCATGGAGCTGTTACAGAGATTAAGGAGTTAATATTTATAAAGCGATTAGAACAATGCCTCACATAGTGAACATTATGCATTATTAGTTACACTTGAAAAATATATTCATAAACCTTAAAAGCTGAATATTAGCTCTTTTTTCCTTTGGTGCCTGATGCTGTCTGAGTGGGATGAAGGACAGGGAAAGAGGAAAATTTGGAGAGAGATTCTGTGATTGTTAATTTTATGTGTCAATGTAAATGCATCATGGGGTGCCCTGATGTTTGGTTAAACATTATTCTGGGTGCGTTTGTGAGGGTGTTTCTGGGTGAAATTAACATTTGCATCAGTAGACTGAGTAAAGCAGGTAGCTCTCCCAAATGTTGGTGGGCCTCATCCAATCCATTGGAGGGCTGATTAGTACAAAAAGGTATAGGAAGGGAGAATTCACCCTCTCTGCTTGACTACCTTTGAGCTGAGACATTGGTTTTCTCCTGACTTTGCACTTGGACTTGAACTGGAGCTTCATATACATATATATGGTTTAGTTCGGTTTCCCTAGCAAATCCAGACCAATACAGATGCATGGAATAATATTTCAAAATATTACCCAGCCACAGTCATCTCAAAATTTTCTCTCTCTCTGTTTATTTTTTTCCCCATTTTGCTTCATTTCCTTCTTTGCTCAGCTTAGGGTTAGCTGATTCAGCCTAGGAGTAGTAATAAATGAAGGAAGGCCTATGGGAGCAGACTAAGTTGGGAGTTTGAGGTCACTAGTGATATTACTATCTGGACATGGCCTGACAGGATCTTATCCTTGAAAAATGTGGATATCATGAGTTCATGACATAGGACACTATGGATACTGAATAGGCTATGCCTATTCAGGTCTAACTCCACACCCAGCATGTTTAGAATGGATTGTGTTAGGCATATATTAATTTCTGATTTTTGAGTTACATTTTTTTACTGAAAGATTTACTTTCAAAAGATGACATAAATTATGTGATTTATTTAATATAGGCATTTACTATTGGCAATATCAAAATTGCTCACATTAGAAGCTTCAGGTTCATGAGATGTTATTTGCCAAAAAAATCTGTTACCATGTATTTTATCTTGCTTCTGTGATTTATGATGAGAACTGAAAATCAGAATCTTCTGTGTCCTAATCCTCTTTCTAACACTTTGTCTTATGACAGTCTTCAGCATGTCATTTAATCTCTCTTTGACTCAGATTCCCCATTGGTAAAATAAAACCATTAATAATGTTTGCCACTTACAGAATTGCTGTAAAGATTAGTTAGTTAATGTTTGTAAAAATTCTCTAACCATGGGTAAAGCTATAGCACCATGGACTATTAGGATGGGTACTGCCCACACTTTCTCTTTATAGAATGGCCAGTCTTTAAAACATCCTTCAGGTGAATTTTGCAGGTAACAGATTTAGTGGTTGTGCACTGTGTTTACATTTTTAATTTTTTTGATCCATTTGAGAATTCAGGGAGTTCCAGTATATTGTTATGATTATTCCTCTTTTTTAAGAATTTTTTTTGTGGTGCTATCTAAGCACACACTCATGCGTGCGCACACACACACACACACACACATGTCTATCCATGTATTATCTGGGTGGATGATTTTCTGATAATATTTGCACTGTGGCTCTGTGTAGCTTAGTAATCTTAATTATTCATCTCCCATGTGAGGTGACACATTTTTCCAGAATTTATAGGGGGTTGATAATCTGAACTTTTTGCCATTTTTTTTTTTGACGAGGATACACAGAGAAAAGAAAATAATATATATGTTTAAGTCTTTGACTTAGGAAAAAATGGCATGGTGACTATTATTCTGTCCAACCTGTTATTATTTAAAAGTAATAATATGAATGAAATACTCTAAGACAAGTTTTGTACTTGGATTATCGAGTTCCATTCAAAGATGTTGCTAGGTTTCAGTGGGCAATGTATAAGAGTATCAGTTTTCTTATTCCACAGAGGTTTTTGAGTATCCAGAGGAAGATTGAAAAGACAAATAGACCCAGTATTTTCTCTAATTCCATTATTTTTTGCTTTTCTAGTTTACTACATCAAAGCATGCCATGAAGTGTGCACACATCTACTGATCACATCAAGTTAAATCTAGGAGGTAACGAGAATATCATGTTTTCAAGTGATAAACAGTGTTGTAATTATCCAGTGTTCATTGGAAGGAAAGTTTGCAATAAAATGTCAAATAATAATAGCAAGTGATAGTAAATATCTTGAATCTCGAAATAAGGAAATCTGGGTAGAAAAATACTTAGTTCCCACTTTACTGCAAAGGACATTTTTCAAGGCAGATAAGAAGAATTTGGAGGTTATAAATGAATACTAAAAAGACTGGCAGGCATTCACTGGGATGGATGGGTGGGGAATAGAGAACAAGGATGGAGTCAGTGGCTTGGAATACAGGCATAATATGGGAGGGAGGGAGTGATAAGTGGCAGTCTTTCCTGGATGACCAGTTAAGTAAGAATTATTTATGTGAACATGGGAGTCTACAGGATTCCAACTTTTGTATGTTTCTAGGAAATGTTAAGAGATAATAGTATCAAAACCTTTCTTCATCCAACTAAAAGCCCTGGAAATACTGGGAAAGAACATAGAAAGAAAAATGGAAAATATTTGGCATCATCACTTTTGGGGAGACTGTTGATCATCTTCTCCCTTGCTCCTTTTCTCTCTGATTTTCCATTTTCAGGGAAGATAATTGAGGTATGAAGAACTATGCATATTATCAGATGTTTCTTTTCTGTGTCTAACCCACTTTCCCCACAAATTATTTTTTTCTATCTCTCTCTCTCTCTTCTTTTCTTTTAAATCATTATTATTAGTTTGGGCAGATATATGAAAATATCTTGAGATCTGCCAAATTGCAGCTTACAATGTACTTGCATCTCCCATCTTGAAAGAAAGTCTAAAGAACTAAAATCTATTTAGTTGTCAGAGTGTTATTTTTAAAAGCTTGACCTTTGAACTTCTTATTTCTACCCTTCTTGAAACAAGGACTTTCTACTTAAAAATCCATCCCCAAACTTTTGAAACTCAAAAACGATATGAGTTTGATCTGACTCAATGCTTCTACAATATAATGAACTTTTAGCTGAAAGACTGAAATGAGGAAGATATTGTTTCTAGGTTAGGAAGAACTTTAGATGGCAGCATACATTTAGTGAGTTATACATATACTCATTTCAAATATACACACATACAACAAGACTGGTAAGTAAAATCTGTCAGAAGAACTCAGGGGCACAGAGTAGTCCTTCCCTTCAGCATGGTTTCTATCAACTGTGATTTCCTTTTAGAGGTTAGCTTACTCTCCTTACCTGAAGTTTTAAAGACATAAAGTAAACAGAAGATCACACTCTCTGAAAAGAATTACCTGACACTGTTGTTGCTTTTCTGAAAGATAAGTCTGTAGGGGAAAAAAATGCTGTCCTCAAATCTCAATTCTAAAGAAAAGTCTCTGAGTTGGCTCGGAATTCTGTAAGCTCAGCATCCTCCAGGCCAGATGGAAACAGGAGGCTTCAAATGTTTCTAGACGTAGCTGGGGTCTTAGCAGTCAAATAAGTCTCTCAGAAATGGAATACTTTGGGGCAAGTACTTTGAGAGCCCATTCACATCTTTTATCACTTAGAGGTAACTGTTCCTTTACAGAGCCATCCTTTTTCTTCTCCTGTACATATATCTGACATTCATTAGGATGAAAAAGTTTAAAATGTGTTCCTGAATGAATAGTGGTTCAGAACTCAGGAAAGGAGACAGGCTTTCACAGAAATATGCTGATTGTTTAGTTGTAAAATAACGAGGCAAGGGAACAGGGACATACACTGTTCAGTCCAGCTCATAGCGTGTGGCTGCCAGCTCACCAAAAGAGATCACATAGTTTGGCCGAGCAAAGGACCAGACCACAGCCAGGGACTGTAGGGGTAGCAAGGAAGGCATGTCACTGAAATATTCCCAGCTTGATCTCTGCAGAGCCCAGCTGAGGGATCTGGTCGTCTCAGCAGGACAAAGGCTGCCTAGTACCTTCCAGCCAAACCACTCTGTGCTCCTCCGAGCCAGCCTGCTTTTGACCAAGGCTCTTAACACCCCTTCTTGCTGAGCTGCCTCTGCTCTCCCTGGAATCTCTTGGCTTAGCACCTCTCTGGCCCCTCCCAACAGGACCACTCCTGGGACAGCATGTGCTCTGCGTGGAATAACAAGGTTAACTGGACAAGGTTGAATAGCCCTGTGACGGGAGTGCCTTCAAGCCACATGACAGAAATGAAATAGGAGTCATAAGGGCCACACTGGAGGAGAATCAGATTCTTCTCAAGAGTTCCAGTCCTGGCCTGGTTCTCTGAGATGCCTTGACTCCTCCTTTATTTCTCTCCTCGTAAAGGTAGAAATACAGAATAGCATCCCTCAAAAGTGGTAAGAGAGAAGGAGAGGATGAAGTGTAGGGATAGTCATTTTTAGGACGGTTTCTCTCTAAATTTCATCCTGGGCAAAAGTTTTGGGAAAAGTGAAATCACTTAGCCCAAGGGATGCCTGAGGAAGTATAAAGAAGTCCTGGAAATCCCCTGGAAAAAAAAAAAAGGATCAGGTAGAGTTTGATTTCGTCTTTGTTGTCAAATTTTCGGCTCAGTCATTTGCAGCAACATAAGAGACTCCAGGTAGAAAGCAGCAGCAGGTGTTAGGAAATGAATTTTTCTGCACATGGTAAAACCTGGCATGGAAGGTCGAACAAGCAGAGCAGACTGGTCTCAGGAAGCACACGGGCCAGGGAAGTCAGGGCAGAGCTCTAGTGTGGGGTGATGTGGCTGGAGTTCTCAGAAGCAGGGGAATGAAACCAAGAGAGTGGCTGGGCAGACGAAAGCATGTTGGTAGAACCAGCCTGTAGGCAGACAGGTTGGGTACCAGAAGGCAAGGCAAAGCAGTGGGGCAAGGCAGACTCCAGAGAGTTAAGATGCTGTAGAAAAACAAAGTGGCAAGTCAGAGACCCTGAAAGCAGTGATAAACCAGGTGATCTGCAAGAACTAAAATCCTGAACCTGGTGTCAGGTCCGGATGCAGGGAGTGGCTGAGGTGAGACCTGAGGCAAGCAATCTAAGCCACAGACTATTGGTGGTTCCTGCAATGGGAGGATCTAGATCCTGAAGTAAGACTCACCCCAGCCAGGAAACCTCTTATACAAGATAAGACTACTGCTTTTTTAAATAACAGACATGCCAAACAAATCAGTGTTGGGAAATGATACGTTATTCCCCATCACCTCTCACCTGGACTGTTGCACTGGATTCTTATCTTGTCTCCCTGCATTTGGTCTTCTTTTCTGACAATCTATTCCTCATACAGCTGCCAAAGCAGTTCTCTTAAAATGCAAGTCTGGTCACATCTCCCTTCTGCCTAAATCCTTACACTGGCTTCCTGTTGTTCAAGAAAGATTATCCAAAGTGTTTTGGTGAATACTAGTTCTCTGAGGTGATTAACCAAAGAAGGATGTATAGTCAAATAACCCAGAAATTCTACAGTCCCTTCTTAGAGATTTCCAATGGAGAGAAGCATTTTAAAGGCTCTGAGAAGTCCTGCAACAACTTGTTGAAGGTTGATTAAGCCAATGCTTTCCAAATATTTTTAACCATGGGCACATTTTCTTTCTTTTTTTCTTCCATAAAATCTATCAACATTGATTGAAAATGCTTTAAGAAATACTGACCTATGGGGTGGGGGGTGGAAATCCATCTTGCTTGGCCTGAACCAAAAGGCTCTTTTTGGTCTAGCCCCTCCTGGTCTGCCTCTGCTGCTCATCTCCCACTGATCCTTCTTTTGGGATTTATGCCCTAGCAAAACAAGGCAGACCACTGTTCTCACAGATATCACTATGTTTTGGAAATCTATTCTTTTTAACTAAAATATTTTCTCTGCATCTTCCCTAACCCCTATCTGTAAAATGTTACTTATTATTCAAAGTCCTGCTCAGATGTCAGCTTCATAGGAGGTTGTCTCTTTACTTTAGAGCAAGGGTCAACCAACTTTTTTTGTAAAATTCCAGACATAGATAATCTGTAAATAAATGGGCATGGCTGTGTTCCAATAAAACTTTATTTACAAGCATAGAAAGCAGGCTGGATTTGGCCATGAGGGGTAGATTGCTGACCCCTGCTTTAGAGCTCACTTTATACAGTTCTTGCTAAAGCAGAAGTTAAGTCTCTAGATGTGAAAAATCCAAGGCCTCAAGGTGACAGCAGTATATACATGTATTTAGTTAGAACAGACACAAGGGCAGAGATAAGGGCCAATCTAATAAATGAAGCATTAGACACTGCTTAGAGTTGTTATTTTAGACTCTTGTCATCACAATTAACTATAAGAACTTTCCATGAAAGATAACATAAAATTAGAGTCACTTCTATAATGTTAGTTTAGGAATCAGCGCTTGAAAAATATTACCAAAGGCAAAAATGTCTATTAAAAGCTGGCTGAGGGCTTCCCTGATGGCGCAGTGGTTGAGAGTCCGCCTGCCGATGCAGGGGACACGGGTTCGTGCCCCGGTCTGGGAGGATCCCACATGCCGTGGAGCGGCTGGGCCCGTGAGCCATGGCCGCTGAGCCTGCGTGTCCAGAGCCTGTGCTCCGCAACGGGAGAGGCCACAACAGTGAGAGGCCCGTGTACCGCAAAAGAAAAAAAAAAAAAAAAAGCCGGCTGAGACCTGGTTATAAGGAATAATTTATACGTAAAGTGCTAAGCACTCATTTGCTGCTTAAAAAGAACCTCTGCTCGCCTGAACTGATGCTGTCTGGGAAAGAAAGTTAACTAGTACACTAGCAAAAGAGAAATGTAATTGGACAGGTGAAACTTATTACCCTGCACTGCAAGACTGGCCTTGGGGGACTTCAGGTGTTTGGGAGACCAGAAAGGGGGTGCATCAGAAGGTTGGAAGGGAGATGGAGACCTGCCCTGGAAAGGGAGTGACCAGAGGGGCACAACCAGGGGGTGTTCCTGGGGAAAATGATAGGCAGGAATCTCTGGTTATGTAGATGCAGGGGATGAAATTCATGGGGCCTCTGAGATTAAAAACTGACAGAAAAAAATATGCCATGGTAAGGTTCAGACAGAGGAGACTGAGAGTAATTTCTCTGGACGACTGGAACCCTTATATGGCTCCCACTCCAAAAATGCCCCCTCCTGTCTTAAAGTCACAGCACTCGGTATCCAGCTTGGTAACCATGAAAATTGTGAATGGCTGGCTATCCATTAAATGTTCAGGCTCCCTGTCCATGAAACAGAATTCTTATAGGGACCTCATTTCCCATCCCCCCTTGCTTGTAGGTGGAGGCGTGAGACTGAGTTCAGGCCAATGGAATGTGGGTGGAAATGATTTATATCACTTCTGGGCCTGGCCCATAAAATCTCCCACTGGGTCCTCTGCTCTTTCTCTGCCCCATCTGTTGACTAGATTTGGGCAATTTCAGATACCATGTGTTGAAGGCAGCAGAGCTTCTATCAGTTTATGTCTCTGATAGACTCTATGGAACAGAAAATATCTCCTCCCCATTCAAACACACAGAACTAGCAGTATAAACTTCTACTATGTGAAGCCACTGAGATTTCAGAGTTTATCTACTATGAGAAGCAGAATTTACTTGACAAGTACAAGCAGAAAATGAGCATTGCTTTAATAAGTAAAAGGGTTTCACATTATAAAGCGATTTTAGAAAAGAATATGGGATCCACTGAACCAGAAAACATAGGGAAGACACTACAGTTTACAAATAAGGCATTATTTTCAATCTCAAATAAATGCTACTTCCTTTAACAAATCATGATTTTGGAAATAAATTTGTATGTGTGTCACCATCTATATTGTCAAATTAATCAACTAAAAAATCCCACTTCTTTTAGGAGCTTTAGGAAACAAACAAAAACACCCAAAGGAGTAAAAGTAAAAAAAAATTAAAAACCAAACAAACATGAGCATTGCTTAAAAGCAAACAAAAACATGAAGTTCAGCCTTTTCCAGGGGAAAAATATCACAAACAAGCCAACTCAACAAAATGGGAACATAATTAGCCAGATCAATTCTTACCTCAGGAGGCCATTATCAACAAGTTGATACAGAAAACTACTCAGTTTGTTTATCCATCCTCCTCAAATCATGATGGAACCCATTTCAAAAGTTATTTAAAATTTCTTTATTTTTAATTTTTTATTTCTACATTTTCTTCATAAAGGGATAATTGAAACAGTGTGATTTTTTCCTTCAGTTTTTTTTTTTTTTTTTTTCAGTATGCGGGCCTCTCACTGTTGTGGCCTCTCCCATTGTGGAGCACAGGCTCCAGATGCGCAGGCTCAGCGGCCATGGCTCACGGGCCTAGCTGCTCCGCAGCATGTGGGATCTTCCCAGACCAGGGCACAAACCCGTGTCCCCTGCATCGGCAGGCTGACTCTTAACCACTGCGCCACCAGGGAAGCCCTTCCTTCAGTTTTAATGAGATGTAATTGACATATAACCCTGTATTAGTCCAGGGTGTACAATATAATGACTTATGTGTATATTATGAAATGATTACCACAATAAGTTTAGTTAATATCCATCACCTCACACAGTTACAATTCTTTTTTTGTAACGAGAACTTTTAACATCTACTTTCTCAGCAACTTTCAAATATTTAATAGAGTAGTATTAACTGTAGTCACCATGCTGTACATTATATCCCCATGTCTTATTTATCTTATAAGTAGAAGTTTTTACCTTTTGACCACTTTCACCTATTTCCCCTGCCTCTTGAGGGATGGTTTTCCTAGATGAGATTATGTTTGTATCTTTATAACCAAAAAACCAAAGCACGTAATTGTTGGTAGGTATTCTAGGTGACATAAAGTCCAGTTTGATCATATACAGATAATCTGTTAAATAATCAGCTATGATCTATTAGGCTACACTGGAGAAACAACTTTGAAATGTCAGTTAAAAAGAAGGCTTCCTAAGATATCCATTATTATGATGACAGTAAAAATTATTATTTTTTTCGAGGACTGAAGCAGTATAGCATCGTGGTTAAGAATATAAGCACTACTGGCCTGCCGCCATGTCCTGCCCACCGTCTGCTGCACACAATGGGGTGTTGTTCCAGGACCTTGCTTTAGACAGGGTGGGGGGACACTGACCTTGGAGCCAGATTTGCTGGGTTTGTACCCCAGCCCCAACATTTAAGCGCTCTATGGCTTTGGGCAACTCAGGTAGCATGAATTTCATCAGCACAGAGAGAAAACTTCACTGAAAACTCATTGCAGAGCGGTAGGGGAAGCCGGATTCCATGACAGCAGAAGCAGGTTTCGTGGCGAGAATCATGGCTTGCAGGCCACCCTGGGTCGTCTCATCTTCCTGCAGCTTGTAGACCCTTGGGCTTAGGAGCTGTTTCAAGCACACAACCTTGAGAGAGTAAGGTGTTCTTGAGAACATCTGTAACGAATCCGTGACTGAACCCAGTGAAGACCTCTATATAAACGTTTAAGATTCTAGCAGCACATGCAGAGACCTACTCTTTTAGCCAGCAGCTGCTGGAGACAGCCTCGTAGACAAATTGCTACCAAGTCAGCCTGTTCTAGCTGAACAGCTATTGTAGACCCTCATAATCTGACTTCATATTGGAGACTGCCACATTCACTGCCGTGCTGCTGACAGGGTCTGGGTGCTCTGGCCGGGTATCAGGCCTGAGCCTCTGAGGTGGGACAGTCAAGTTCAGGACATTGGACCACCAGACACCTTCTGGCCCCATGTATATCAGTCAGCGAGAGTTCTCCCAGAGATCTCTGTCTCAGAGCTAAGACCCAGCTCCACTCAGCAACCAGCAAGCTCCAGTGCTGGACACCCCATGCCAAACAACTAGCAAGACAGGAACACAACCCCACCCATTAGCAGAGAGGCTGCCTAAAATCATACTAAGGTCACAGACACCCCCCAAAACACACTACCAGGTGCAGTCCTGTCCACCAGAAAGACAAGATCCAGCCTCATCCTCCAGAAAATGGGCACCAGTCCCCTCCACCAGGAAGCCTACACAACCTACTGAACCAACCTTATCCACTGGGGACAGACACCAAAAACAAAGGGAACTACGAACGTACAGCCTGCGAAAAAGTAACCCCAAACACAGTAAGTTAATGAGAAGACAGAAAAATATGTAGCAGATGAAAGAACAAGGTAAAAACCCACTAGTCGAAACTAATGAAGAGGAAATAAGCAGACTACCTGAAAAAGAATTCAGAGTAATGATAGTAAAAATGATCTAAAATCTTGGAAATAGAATGGGGAAAATACAAGAAACGTTTAACAAGGACCTAGAAGAACTAAAGAGCAAAAAACCAATGATGAACAACACAATCAATGAAATTAAACATTCTCTAGAAGGAATCAGTAGCAGAATAACTGAGGCAGAAGAACGGATAAGTGACCTGGAAGATAAAATAGTGGAAATAACTACCGCAGAGCAAAATAAAGAAAAAAGAATGAAAAGAATTGAGGACAGTCTCAGAGACCTCTGGGACAACATTAAACGCACCAACATTCGAATCATAGGGGCCCCAGAAGAAGAAGAGAAAAAGAAAGGGACTGAGAAAATATTTGAAGAGATTATAGTTGAAAACTTTCCTAATATGGGAAAGGAAATAGTCAAATACAAAAAATGCAGAGAGTCCCATACAGGATAAATCCAAGGAGAAACATGCCAAGACACATTAATCAAACTATGAAAGATTAAATACAAAGAAAAAGTATTAAAAGTAGCAAGGGAAAAGCAACAAATAACATACAAGGGAATCCCCATAAGGTTAACAGTGATCTTTTAGCAGAAACTCTGCAAGCCAGAATGGAGTGGCAAGACAGATTTAAAGTGATGAAAGGGAAAAACCTACAACCAAGATTATTCTACCCACCAAGGATCTCATTCAGATTCGACAGAGAAATTAAAACCTTTACAGACAAGCAAAAGTTAAGAGAATTCAGCACCACCAACCCAGCTTTACAACAAATGCTAAAGGAACTTCTCTAGGCAAGATACGCAAGAGAAGGAAAAGAACTACAATAACAAACCCCAAACAATTAAGAAAATGGTAATAGCAATATACATATCAATAATTACCTTAAATGTAAATGAATTAAATGCTCCAACCAAAAGACAGACTGGTTGAATGGATACAAAAACAAGACCCGTATATATGCTGTCTAAAAGAGCCCCACTTCCGACCTAGGGACACATACAGACTGAAAGTGAGGGAATGGAAATAGATATTCCCTGCAAATGGAAATCAAAAGAAAACTGGAGTAGCAATTCTCATATCAGACAAAATAGGCTTTAAAATAAAGACTATTACAAGAGACAAAGAAGGACACTACATAATGATCAAGGGATCAATCCAAGAAGAAGATATAACACTTATAAATATTTATGCACCCAACATAGGAGCACCTCAATACATAAGGCAAATGCTAACAGCCATAAAAGGGGAAATAGACAGTAACACAATCATAGTAGGGGACTTTTAAAACCCCACTTTCACCAATGGACATATCAACCAAAATGAAAATGGATAACAAAACACAAGCTTTGAATGATACATTAACCAAGATGGACATAATTGATATTTATAGGACATTCCATCCAAAAACAACAGAATACACTTTCTTCTCAAGTGCTTATGGGACATTCTCCAGGATAGATCATATCCTGGGTCACAAATCATGCCTTGGGAAATTTAAGAAAATTGAAATAGTATCAAGTATCTTTTCTGACCACAATGCCATGAGACTAGATATCAATTACAGGAAAAGAGCTGTAAAAATTACAAACACATGGAGGCTAAACAATATGCTACTAAATAACCAAGAGATCACTGAAGAAATCAAAGAGGAAATCAAAAAATACCTAGAAACAAATGACAATGAAAACACGACAGCCCAAAACCTATGGGATGCAGCAAAAGCAGTTCTAAGAGGGAAGTTTATAGCAAAACAATGCTACCTCAAGAAACAAGAACAATCTCAAGTAAACAACCTAACTTACACCTAAAGCAATTAGACAAAGAAGAACCAAAAAACACCAAAGTTAGCAGAAGAAATCATAAAATCAGATCAGAAATAAATGAAAAAGAAAAAAAAAATGATAGCAAAGATCAATAAAACTGAAAGCTGGTTCTTTGACAAGATAAACAAAATTGATAAACCATTGGCCAGACTTATCAAGAAAAAAAGTGAGAAGCCTCGAATCAACAGAATTAGAAATGAAAAAGGAGAAGTAACAACTGACACTGCAGAAATAAAAAGGATCATGAGAGATTCCCACAAGCAACTACATGCCAATAAAATGGACAACCTGGAAGAAATGGACAAATTCTTAGAAATGCACAACCTTCCGAGACTGAACCAGGAAGAAATAGAAAATATAAACAGACCAGTCACAAGCACTGAAATTGAAACTGTGATTAAAAATCTTCCAACAAACAAAATCCCAGGACCAGATGGTTTCACAGGTGATTTCTATCAAACATTTAGAGGAGAGCTAACACCTCTCCTTCTCAAACATTGCCAGAATATAGCAGAGGGAGGAACAGTCCCAAACTCATTCTACGAGACCAGCATCACCCTGATACGAAAACCAGACGAAGATGTTACAAAAAATGAAAACTACTAGCCAATATCACTGATGAACATAGATGCAAAAACCCTCAACAAAATACTAGCAAACAATCCAACAGCACATTAAAAGGATCATACACCATGATCAAGTGGGGTTTATTGCAGGAATACAAGGATTCTTCAAAATATGCAAATCAATCAATGTGATACACCATATTATTAAACTGAAGGATAAAAACCATATGATCATCTCAATAGATGCAGAAAAAGCTTTCTACAAAATTCAACACCCATTTATGATAAAAACTCTCCAGAAAATAGGCATAGAGGGAAATTTCCTCAATATAATAAAGGCCATATATGACAAACGCACAGCCAACATGTTTTTTTTTTTTTTTTGTGGTACATGGGCCTCTTACTGCTGTGGCCTCTCCCGCTGCAGAGCACAGGCTCTGGACGTGCAGGCTTAGCGGCCATGACTCACGGGCTCAGCCTCTCCGTGGCATGTGGGATCCTCCCAGACCGGGACACGAACCCATATCCCCTTCATCGGCAGGTGGACTCTCAACCACTGCGCCACCAGGGAAGCTCCCAATACCCTTCTTAATGGTGAAAAACTGAAACCATTTCCACTAAGATCAAGAACAAGACAAGGTTGCCCACTCTCACCACTATTATTCAACATAGTTTTGGAAGTTTTAGCCACAGCAATCAGAGAAGAAAAAGAAACAAAAGGAATCCAAATCAGAAAAGAAGAAGTAAAGCTGTCACTGCTTGCAGATGACATGATACTATACATACAGATTCCTAAAGATGCTACCAGAAAACTACTAGAGCTAATCAATGAATTTGGTAAAGTAGCAGGATACAAAATTGATGCACAGAAATCTCTTGCATTCCTATACACTAATGATCAAAAATCTGAAAGAGAAATTAAGGAAACACTCCCATTTACCATTGCAACAAAAAGAATAAAATATCTAGGAATAAACCTACCTAAGGAGACAAAAGACCTGCATGCAGAAAGCTGTAAGACACTGATGAAAGAAATTAAAGATGATACAAACAGGTGGAGAGATATACCACGTTCTTGGATTGGAAGAATCAACTTTGTGTAAATGACTATACTACGCAAAGCAATCTACAGATTCAATGCAATCCCTATCAAACTACCAATGGCATTTTCACAGAACTAGAATAAAAAATTTCACAATTTGTATGGAAACACAGAAGACCCCAAGTAGCAAAAGCAATCTTGAGAAAGAAAAACGGAGCTGGAAGAATCAGACTTCATGATTTCGGACAATACTACAAAGCTACAGTAAACAAGATAGTATGGTACTGGCACAAAAACAGAAATATAGATGAATGGAGCAGGATAGAAAACCCAGAGATAAACCCACGCCCATATGGTCACTTTGTCTTTGATAAAGGAGGCAAGAATATACAATGGAGAAAAGATAGCCTCTTCAATAAGTTGTACTGGGAAAACTGGACAGCTACATGTAAAAGAATGAAATTAGAACACTCCCTAACACCATTTACAAAAATAAACTCAAAATGGATTAAAAACCTAATTGTAAGGCCAGACACTATAAAACTCTTACAGGAGAACATAGGCAAACACTCTTGACATCAATCACAGCAAGATCCTTTTTGACCCACCTCCTAGAGTAATGGAAATAAAAACAAAAATAAACAAATGGGAACTAATGAAATTTAAAAGCTTTTGCACAGCAAAGGATACCATCAACCAGACGAAAAGACAACCCTCAGAATGGGAGAAAATATTTGTAAATGAAGCAACCTACAAAAGATTAATCTCCAAATTATATAAGCAGTTCATGCACCTCAATATCGGGAAAACAACCAACCCAATCGAAAAATGGGCAGAAGACTTAAATAGACATTTCTCCAAAGAAGACATACAGATGGCCAAGAAGCACATGAGAAGGTGCTCAACATCACTAATCATTAGAGAACTGTAAATCAAAACTAAAATGAGGTATCACCTCACATCAGTCAGAATGGCCATCGTCAAAAAATCTGCAAACAATAAATGCTAGAGAGGGTGAGGAGAAAAGGGAAACCTCTTGCACTGTTAGTGGGAATGTAAATTGATACAGCCACTATGGAGAACAGTATGAAGCCTCCTTAAGAAACTAAAAATAGAACTACCATACAACCCAGCAATCCCACTGGGCATATACCCTGAGAAAACCATAATTCAAAAAGAGTCATACCCCAATATTCAGTGCAGCTCTATTTACAATAGCCAAGACATGGAAGCAACCTAAGTGTCCACTGACAGATGAATGGATAGAGAAAATGTGGCCCATATTTACAATGGAATATTACTCAGCCATAAAAAGAAACGAAATTGAGTTATTTGTGGTCAGGTGGATGGACCTAGCGTCTGTCATACAGGGTGAGGTAAGTCAGAAAGACACAAACAAATACAGCATGCTAACATACATATGGAATCTAAAAAAAGAAAAAAAAAAGGTTTTGAAGAACCTAGGGGCAGGACAGGAATAAAGACGCAGTCGTGGAGAATGGACTGGAGGGCATGGGGAGGGGGAAGGGTAAGCTGGGACGAAGTGAGAGAGTGGCATGGACATATATACACTACGAAATGTCAAATAGATAGCTAGCGGGAAGCAGCCACATAGCATAGTGAGATCAACTCAGTGCTTTGTGACCACCTAGAGGGGTGGGATAGGGACAGTGGGAAGTGAGATGTAAGAGGGAGGGGATATGGGGATATATGTATACGTATAGCTCATTCACTTTTACAGCAGCAACAAACACAACAATGTAAAGCAATTATACTGCATTAAAGATGTTTAAAAAAATAGAATATGAGCACTTCTGTTCAAGACATTATTACAAGAGTGACAAGGCAAAACAGAGTAAGAGATGATAATTGCAATAGGTATTTCTGACAAAGGATCATATTTAGAGTATATAAAGACTTCTAAAAATTAATGATCATAAAATGAGTAACCTAATAGAAAAATGTGCAGAAGACTTGAACAGGTGCTCAGCGATTTGCTCAACATTGTTAGTTATCAGAAAAACCACAAATTAAAACCATAATAAGATATCATTACACATCTAGCAAAATGGCCAAAAATTAAAAGCCAGACAATACCAAGTGTTGATGATGATGTGGAATTAGTGGAACTCTCATACACTGGTGGTGAAAGTGTAAATTGGTACAAACACTTTGAAAATTGAAGATTTCATTAAAGTGAGCAACCATGTCCTATAACCCAGCAATTGCATTTCATGATGTATATAATATGCACAACATAAAAGTGTACATATGTGCCCAAAATAACATGAATGAGAATGTTAACAGCAGCATTATTTTTAATAGCCCCCAACTGGAAACTGCTCAAGTTTCCTTCAAGAGTAGGATGGATAAATAAATTGTGATATAGTTAAATGTTAGAATACTATACAACAATAAAAGTAACTATACTTTCCACAATAACAAGGATCATTTTAACAAATTATATTATTCCATTCATATAAAGTTCATATCAGGGCAGGAATAGAAACGCAGACATAGAGAATAGACGTGTGGATACTGGGTTGGGGGGGAAGGCGAGTGTGAGATGAATTGGGATATTAGGTTTGACATAAATACACTACCATGTGTAAAATAGATAGCTAGTGGGAACCTGCTGTATAGCACAGGGAGCTCAGCTTGGTGCTCTGTGATGACCTAGATCAGTGGAAATGGGGAGAGGGAGGTCCAAGAGGGAGGGGATATATGTATACATATAGCTGATTCACTTCATTGTACAGCAGAAACTAACACAACATTGTAAAGCGATTATACTCCAATTAAAAAAATTAAAAAAAATAAAATACAGAAAAAAAAGAAGCAAAACGAATTGTTAGGATTCGGGGTAGTAGTTACCTCTGGGAAGAAAACACTAAGTGGGAGGGGCACAAAGAAGGACTTCTGGAGTGCTGGTCATGCATCATTTCTTGATCTGGGTGGTGTTGCCCAAGTGGGTTTACTTTATGAAAATTCACTGAGTTGCACATGATTTGTATACTTTTCTCCTTGACAAACTTTCATACAAAGCTTACTAGAAAAGGAGGAAAGAGTGTGGACTCTGATGTCAAATTCCCGGTTTCATATTACAGCTTTACTCCTCACTAGTCAAGATCCTTGGGAAAGTTGTCTAACCTTTCTTTGTCTCAGGTTACACGTCTGTGAAAGGAAGATTATACAATTACCTTCCTCACACACTGTTAGGAGGATATCTGACAATGCACACCAAACTCATAGAACAGTACTAGGCACGTGTTTAGCATTCAATAAATGTCAGCTGTTGTCATTCTTATCATTAACTCTGTGGAAGACCAATGATAAATATTATCTTAAAATGTCACTGGATCCAAGGTAAGAATAATTAGAATAACACAGAAAATCATCTGATATTTTTATTTGGCTTCATTATTTTTTGACTCCTTGACCTTCAAACTAGGGAGTTTCTCAGAAAAACCAACAAGGACAACTCCCAAAGCAAAAAGAAAATTCATTTGAAAACCATGATGTAGGCCCAACTAATATAAATATTATTGCTATGAAGGACATCTGTAAGTAGGTAGAGTGCTGGAGAAGGAAAAAAAAAAGATCAGGTTACAATCATATAAGGCATGAATTCTTATTTTAAAAAGGTTAGTAACACAGTGCTCACACCTCAAGATGAAAGGAATTAGTCAATTTATCCTGTGTGCAACGGGGCATGGTTTTTTACAGTGTAGATTTTTTTATTCATTAATAACATTTAAAAAATTTACGCCTCTGGCTACTAGGTTTTCTACTTCAGTATGTGATCCAATATTTTAAATGGTTTCTACTGTACTTTCACGTTAACACTTTATCTCACTTATATACAAATTCATGCTATGTTTGCTTTTATTTCTGAAATCAGGTCAGAAAATTCAAACCCAAAATACTTATATTAGGTTAGGAAATTCAAACCAGAACTTGGACCTTTATCAATATTGTACTCAATTTAGTACTTTTAAACTAACGGATCCAACTGCAGAGCTCTTGAAATACTGATGTCCTTATTCAAGATTAGGAAGTTTAGTGTTATGTTTCTACACTTCCATGAGAATCTTAGAATAGAAAGAGCTTTCAGCTTCATGCAGGTCAATCTTCTATCATCTGCACTGTGTTACAGCTGTGTTGGCTTCAAGAGAGCTTATTTTTATGTGTTTCCTTTTCAGTCAATTCTTTCTAAGCTGAAAACTTCAAGAAAATGGGACCATGTCTATCTTGTTAATGATTATATTACCAGTGTTCCGGACAGTGCCTGGAACATAAAAAAAAAGTATCTCTTGTATCAGTGAAAGAATGTAAGAATGGGAACCATTGGATGTAAATTCTCAAACAGCACATGACTCAGAAATAATCAATTAAAAATATAAAAGCATAATAATTAGGATTTTGAGTTATTAAGATTGATTTGTATGGTCTGGGCTTTAATTGTAGGAAAAACAAATAAATTACTCCAAACGGTTAACAGATGTGGGATTTTCTTCATGCTCTAATCTCTTTAATGTGACCCAAATGAAAGACTTGTGAAACGATCCACCAAAGGCAGATGACCTTGGCTTGCTATGGAGAAGAGCTGAGAGAGCACCTTTTGCCTCCTATCCCAAGTATGCTTGTGTCAGTGTGGACAGATAAAGGCAGGGTGGCTTTTTGAGGAATGATTCCTCAAGGTGGGCTCTGGCAGCGTGGGGCAGAAGGTGGGGACCTTCTTTGCGAGGCTCCTTTGGAACTATCACTTACCATAGAAGGAAAAGGTAGTCATGCCCGTCAGAAGGATTTTCTGAACAAGGGCTGTAATGAAAGGTTTTTTTTTTTCCCCCCATAAATTAGGATGTCTTGACCATCCCAATTCTGGGCTATTTTGTTTAACCAGGTTTCTCTTGCAAAAATGATTTTGGAATTAGGTAATGACATAGGTTCTTCTGATGTCCTAGGTGTTCCCAGCTTTTCTAACAACATGACAAATTTGCTTATGACCGTTCAACCCCTCCATTTTCTTTTCCATTTCCTTCTCCATCTGGGAGAGAGAATGAAGCACTTTTCAAAAATAAGAAAAAAAAACTAGTCAAAAGGGTCAATGTTTTGAATCATTTTTATTTTCTGGTTTGGCCGGTATCTTAGTTCCCTGACTCCAACCTGTGCTCTCAGCAGTGGAAGCATGGTGTCCTAACCACTGGACCGCCAGGGAATGCCCCTGTTGAGTATTTTTTTATAGGACATAAGAACAAGAAAACTTGTATAACTAACAATTAATTTTAATTAATTTTTAAGTCCAGTAATACAGAGGTATAGAAAGAATTGTTAATCTTCTCTCGTATTACCTCTCATTCCACTGCCTGTGAGACAGACATAGTTAACAGTTTAGATTGTATATATCCTTCTATATATTTCTCCATGCTCATAGAAAAAATATTTATTACATATATAGTTTTCCCATTTCTTAAAAAAAGGAAAGGACCCTATTTACATTTCTCTGGAACTTTTTTCCCACTTAATACAACACGGAAAGCCTTCCAGGTTCACATATAAAATTGTAGCAGTGTTTTAAGAGCCAAACAATACTACTATGGTAACTAGTAATGAATATACCATGTAATAATAATACTAGTAATAATACTAGTATGGATATACCATGATTTATTCAACCATTCCCCTATTAATGGATATTCAGGTTGATTCCAGATTTTGGCCACTGTCGATGATGTTGTAATAACCCTATATGTGTGCTCCAGCATACACACACCTGGCCTCAGGCAGGAGGGCTTTCCCTTTTTCAGGATCGATTCCCAATGTGACATTGCTGGATCAAAAGTTAAGTGCATTTTGCATTTCACAGATGGTATTATATTACTTTACAAAAAGATTGTAGCAATTCACATACTCATCAGCAATTAATAAAAGTGTTACTGATCATTCAAGGTTAAAATATAGTCTCATTATTCTTTATTTTTTTAACTGTGAAATACACAATACCTGCAAGAGAAAATTTATAATACATATGTGCTGTTAAAAGAATTATTTTAAACACCTGTGTAACCATTCTGCCACTTATTACTAATATTTTATTTGACAAATAAATGATGCAACAAGTAGTTTATTACCAACATTTTAACATCCCAAATGCGATTTAGCACCATGCCCCATTCTCCCTGGTGGAGACAACACTACTCTGATTTGTTTTCTATTCTTTGTATTTCTTCATATTTTACCATATGTGTATATCCATACGTAGTATATTGTTTAGTTTTGCATGATTTTGAATTTAGTACACACGGAGGAAGTTTGTATGCCTTCTATGGCTTGCTTATTCTACTCAACATGTTTGTGATATTCATTCCTGCTGATGTGTGTAACTAGTTCACTGATTTTTGCTGTTTTATTCCATTGGATGAATATGCCACACTTTATTTATCCTTTCTCAAATCAGTGGACATTTTGGCTGTTTATACATATTTTGCCATTATGAACATAGGCACTGAGAACAATCTTACCAATGTTTCCTGCTATGCATTTACAAGAATATTTATACAGTAATTGTTCTCAAACTTTTTGGTCGGGAACCCTCCACACTTGTAAAAATTATTGAAAACCTCAAGTTGACAGATATTTATGTCAGTTATATTTATAGCTATTTACTGTATTTGAAATTAAAGCAGACATTTTAAAATATTATTAATTCATTTAAAATGACAATAATAAACACATTACATATGAACATAAATCTTTTTATTTACGAAAATCTGTATTTTCCAAAATAAAAATACTTAGCAAGAAGAGTGGCATGGTTATACAGTTTTGTAAAGCTTTTTAATGTCTGGCTTAATTAAATACAGCTAGTCTCTTCTCTGCTTTTGCATCAGTCTTTTGCTATACATTGTTTTTATTGAAGTGTATGAAGAAAATTTAATCTCACACAGATATGAAGTTGGAAAAGAGAGCACTATTTGAATAGCCTTTTCAGATAATTGTAGATAGTCTTGTTGGGATGGTACAACAAAACTTGACAAGTAGTGGCTTCTTAAAAGCTAGTTGTTTTATAGAATTTGAAATTGTATAAATGAACATTTTATACTCTTTTACATTAAAACTCACTGTCTGTCTTGTACTTTGAATGAGTATTTTACCCATGCAAGATTTTATAACATCATACATTGGTCAAAATATTGGTTAACTGTGGGTTCTTCTAACATGAAATTGTTCTCAATGATGACACATTTTACTATACAAAATTTTCTATGCTTTGTAAAACAAGACAGCAAAGTATATTTATTGTTGTGTGTGCATCGGTGCTAGGAACATTTTGAAATTTCAGAATAATGATTTATTGGATTATAAAGGATAACCAAAGATAGTAAGAGCACAGTAGAAGTTTAGGGATTAAGTTGAGTTAATCTCTGAAAATGCACACTTTTATATCCTAAACCTTCTAGATTAGAAAATTTAGAAAACACAAGAATACACAAGCATACATTCTATTAGTTATAAGAGCAACTGTGTCCTCACGCATGATGAAGTCCCTTGAAAACACCACAGTACACTCATGAGATAAGGGCAGTGATAAAGACAGTAGTAGTATAAAAATAGTTTTGAATTTACATACCCCCCCGAAAGTGTCTCAGGGACCTTCAGGGTTCCCTGGAACACACCTTGAGAAACACTTTTCTAGGTTATCTCCCTAGAAATGGAGTTTATATTTTGTATGCATGTGCCTCTTCAGCTTCACTAGATGATGCCATTTTTTCCCCCAACTCCTGCATCATATAAAATATTCTTCTAAATTTTCTTCTGATGCCTTATAGTTTTTTTACATTTACACCTGTAATTCATTTAGATTTTTTTGTTGTTGTATATATACAATGAAGTAGAAGTTTAAATTTGTTTTCCTCTAGCTGGATATCCAATTATATAAGTATTATTTGTTAGAGTGTCAGTCTTTTCCCATGGCATCAAAGTGCCATCTTTATTCCATCTAGCTGAGATTCCTAGAAACATGTAATTTCAATATTCCTCAGTACAAATATTCACTTCAGTACCTGGAAGAGAGCAAATCAGATCATTTTGGGAAAGCAAATGATACCAAGTTGATACTTGTTTATGAGTTAAGTGCCAATTCACCAAAGGCTAGAGTGAGATTACCAGAGGCTTAATATGTACTTTAGGGACTTCCTTGGTGGTCTGGTGATAAAGAATCCACCTTCCAATGCAAGGGACACGGGTTGGATCCCTAGTTGGGGAACTAAGATCCCACATGCCACGGGGCAACTAAGCCCGCGTGCCACAACTACAGAGTCCACGCACCGTGGAGACCAAGCACCACAACTAGAGAGAGAAAACCCTATGCCACAACTAGAGAGAAGCCCATGCACTGCAATGAAAAATCCTCAACAAAGATCCCATGTGCTGCAACTAAGACCCAATGCAGCCAAAAGAAAATAAGGAAAATAAATAAATAAATAAATATTTTTAAAAATGTACTTTTACTTTAATAGGATAAAGAGAAAGAAAAAAAATCTGTCTCCCACTAGTGTTACAAACGATGATTTTCATGTTAAATTTGACTTACAACTTTTTAGAAAGGAAGGAAAAAATTACAGTGAAAACATGGAATGATACAAATTCTTAGCAAGGTAGAATTTTTAATCTATTTGCTACTTTAAAAGGGAAAAGTTCTAGTAATTGGTTTTATGAAAATTATATATATTTACATATATACATACATATAATTTTACATATACATCTGTAAAATTTTCCCCCTACTGGAACAATGATCTAGGTTCAAATCCTGGGTCTGTTATTTACAAGTCATGTGACTATATATATACTATATAATATATATATACTATATTATATATATATATATATATATATATATATATATAAAAACCTATACTTAGCTTTCTTGAAACTCAAATTCTAATAGTTAATTGTGATGAAAGCCAATTATAATGGCTTCAATAAAACCTCCCTGTGCTAAATGTTGTCATCACAAATGTTAAGTGAGGTATTTAATCACGCCATTCTTTAGAAATTCTCAGTATCCGGGCTTTTGATCCAGCAATGAGTTAACTATGCTACCCCCTGCATCAATGTGCAGAGGCAAGTGAATGCTGACAGCTCTACCCACCAAATCCAAGGACGGGAAATTAGTCTCCAAATGCTTTCCCAAATTGTTCAGCTACTACTAGAGAAGCAATTGTCTCACCAGTGGAGTGATCACTCTTGGAAGCAACACACGCTTAAAAGATCCTGTATGAAGGAGCAACGCTTTCAAGGAAATCCCTAGGGATGGATTATTTTCCCAACAAGTAGAGACCAAGTAGTGGCGGTTTTTCAATGATTGGGAGACATTTGGCAGAACAAAAACTTGGAAGTTGTGGTTTGCAAGGGTGTGTGCAAATCTCAGCATAATAGGTCCTAGCCTAGGTATCTGGAGGTTACCGTGACTGCAAGGATAATTGTTTTGTGGGTGAAAATACAAAGATATATATCTTAGCAACACATAGGAGCTCTGGAGGGAAAATCAGGCTAAACCCTGAAATGGCACAACCCTGAATGTTGATGTCATTTCTAAAGAACACTTTAGTACTCTCTCTAAAAATACACACTAGTGCTTACAGGAAAGTTACATGAATACAGTTCTGTCTCATTTGCTCCTGGCACGTTATTGAACTAATGCCCCCGTTTAGGAGCCTAAGTATCTTTGAATGTCTGACGAAAATAGAGATTTCCAAGTATTAGGAGGGAGAACTTAGCTCTGTGGTAATAACTGCTGTTTTGAACTTAATTATTTCCACGTTTTATTCATTGTTAAGTTTCATTACAAACTGTGCAGTGGTAAATTGGAGAACAAAATTCAACAGCAGACTGCTTTAGGCTGTGTTTTACTGTGGTCCAACAAAAAATGATATTTACATGTTATATTATGCCAGTGTCATACATTGTCTCACAGGGATCACTTTTCATGGATATCCTTTTCATTTTTGGTGTTACTTACAAAATTGGGAGTGGGGGATCATTTGTCTATGGAAAGTTGACTTTGTTTACATAGCCTCCTCAATTTTAGGTAGAGTAAATGTATATTCCTGCCAATCATAACATTCTCTTCCCATCACTTAAATGCTTTGCAATTTTCTATAAGCAGCTTCATATGTACCCTTACTTTGTGATTTAGCAAATTTTGCACATAGCAGTTAGAACTGGCAGGCCATTTTATATAATAAAGTGTTACTTAGTACTTACAATAATATCAGAGGGTAGGAGAGAAGAGTGTTTAACCTCTGAAAAAATGGGGTTGGCAAAATATTTGAGAATTTTATTGTTAATATGTTTGGCTTGTCCAATATTTGTAATAGAGGTTCCATTTAAGCTCCTATTTTTCCTACAATTTAAGGAAAGCACAAAGAACTCCAGGCATTCTTACCTCTGCTGGAATTTTATTGAGGGGATCAGGGAAGTCAGGGAAGGGTCACTGCCTCCAGTCCTGTACTGTTCAGAAGATGGTACACAGAGATTATTTAATATGTTTTCTCTCTTACTCCATATCAGCTTCTACTCACCACCTGTGTTTTTAACATGGAAGATTTGTTGTCTGGCCCTAGAAAAGAAGACAGTCTTAGGTGTGGACAGTCATTCTTCTATGTGTTTATTAATCGCAGAATAGGGAAGAATGGTGCTGGGCTTTGGAAGTTCTTTATTGAGTTTGACAGCCAATGTAACATCAGAAAACAGGCAGAAGAATCATGAGGTTATATGTTGTAACTAACATCAAGAGGGGCCCCCTATCTCTTGTTCTAAGTTTATTTATTTATTTTTTTGGTAAAAAGCTCCTTCCAAAAAATATATATATATAAATCTGAATTCTCCAAAGTCTTGAAAAATAATGTGTCTCTACTAAATTATTTTTTAAAGATTCTGCAAAGGGAAGGAATTACATCTCACACTACTGAGTAAAGTAAACCTTTATAAAAATTCTTGTTACATTGGTCTCTCCTGAAAGTCTTAGTAGTAGCTTGTTAGTACTTTTCTATATCTTTCTCTCAAAACTCTAGTTAATGCATAGTCTGTTTCTTTTTCTCTCCCTTTGCAGATTTTTCCTTCTTAGGGCAGTATGATGTCCCTTCCTATGTACATTAATCTACTCTCTGCTTCTACTGCCTTCAATTCTGCAGTTCTACTTATTACTACAATTGTTAAAACAGAGACCCAAGTCCTGTAGCACGTCACGCACAGAGAATGCTTTCTTCTTGGCAGTAGGGTGGAGCGAATGCTTCTATTTTAATTTAATTTCATCCTTGTCACATGTATTGCTGGGAAACACACAGTAGATGCCTCCTGGAGGATGGCCTCATATACTACAGACAGCTAGTAGATCAAGAATCATCCAGCACTAGGAAAGCTAATACCTAAAGTTTGCCTGCCATGATCAAGTGTTATAAAAGTATAGCAAGTTAACAGAAACCCCTGATGTTATTTGGAAATACTTAAATCTATACCAGATTTTCAGATGTAGAATGAAAGTATTACAATTAGGGGAAAACCAGAGAAAATGCAGAGTTTAGGTAAAAATGAGGCAATAATTGGAGTTTTGCACTTGGTTCATTGACTGCCAACAAGCCAAATGGTGGACAATGAAATCCGTAAAACATGTTGCCAAATCTCTGGTCAGTTAAAACTGCTGTGCTTCATTCTTCTCTGGTAAAAATGTCTTCATTTTGGCCATGTGATATTATTTGTCTCATTTGGTTTCTTGGAGACTGAAGACCCCTTGTTGACTGTACTAATAAATAGAAGAGTCACAAAGACATTGGGGGAAACCATACAGCAACACCTCCCGCTGAGGTCACCGGAGGAGTGATGACCAATGACTGAAGGCCCCACTCACAGTAGAAGAATAAGGGAATCGGAAGCTGTTTTAGGGTAAAATCTAACTTGCAGGCTGGCTAGGATTCTGAGAAGAGGCAGTTTGATGCAGTAGAGGGTGCTTTGGAATCATTTGTGACCATTTGGCCTCAGGTAATTTGCCTGACAGGTCTCAAGTGATTCCAAATTACTGGTTCTCTGACCTAGTTTTCTCCTCTTTAAACATTCTAATGCAAAACTCCTCTGCCTGTGACCTTGCAACTTAACACACTTTATCAATTCTAAGATGCCTTTCGTTCCCCCTACATTTTTGTTTTGTTTTGTTTTGTTTTGTTTTTTGCGGTACGCGGGCCTCTCACTGTTGCAGCCTCTCCCGTTGCGGAGCACAGGCTCCGGACGCGCAGGCTCAGCGGCCATGGCTCACGGGCCCAGCCACTCCGCAGCACTTGGGATCCTCCCAGACCGGGGCACGAACCCGCGTCCCCTGCATCGGCAGGCGGACTCTCAACCACTGCGCCACCGGGGAAGCCCCCCCCCCCCTACATTTTAACATTTCTGAAATGGGGTGTGCTTTATAATCAGTAGTGACTTACAATAACTGTTGTCTCAGTGTACTTACTGTGCCCATGTAAACATAAAACATGCCAGCATCAAAACTGCAAAATGTACATTGGGGTCTTGGAAGAAAATCACAAGTGTAGAATATAGTGGAACATCTTTTTTAACGCTTCAAGACTAAATGATGATAGGGAGGGAGTGGGGAGATGATGAATGAGATGTAAGGAGCTTTATCTCCAAAGCTAAAGTCAAAGACTCAAGAACTCAAGACCAGTTGTTTAATTCTTTGATACATACTTTTAAGAAATGCAGCATCACCAGTGCCTTCGATGAACAGAGGAAAGTACTGTATTAGAAAACATGGACAACAACAATCCTGAGTGGGAAAGTAATTCAGAAGACAGCCTTTGAATGTGCAGCAGGGTTAGGAAGAATTCAACCAACTTATTTTGCCCACCTTTCCTATGTATGTAGAAGAGGTGATATGTAATTTTTAAAAAGCGCTCTGATGCAGACTTCCCTGGTGGCACAGTGGATAAGACTCCACACTCCCAATGCAGGGGGCTGGGGTTCGATCCCTGGTCAGGGAACTAGATCCCACATGCACGCCACAAATAAGAGTTCACATGCTGCAACTAAGGAGCCCACCTGCTGCAAATCAGACCTGGCGCAACCAAATAAATAAATAAATATTATTATTTTATTGGAATAAAATTGCTTTACAATGTTGTGTTAGTTTCTGCTGTACAATGAAGTGAATCAGCTATATGTCTACCTATATCCTCTCCCTCTTGGACATTCCTCCCAACCCCCCCATCCCACCCATCTAGGTCATCACAGTGCACAGAGCTGAGCTCCCTGTGCTATTCGGCAGGTTTCCACTAGCCATCTATTTTACACATGGTAGTGTATTTATGTCAAACCTAATCTCCCTATTCGTCCCACCCTGCCCTTCCCTCGAGTGTCCACATGTCCATTCTCTACGTCTATGTCTCTATTCCTGCCCTACAAATAGGTTCCTCTGTACCAATTTTCAGGATTCCACATGTATGTGTTAATATATATTTCTTTTTCTTTTTCTGGTTTACTTCACTCAGTATGACAGACTCTAGGTCCATCTGCATCTCTACAAATAACTCAATTTTGTTCCATTTTATGGCTGAGTAATATTCCATTGTATATATGTACCACATCTTCTTTATCCATTTATCTATCGTTGGACATTTAGGTTGTTTCCATGTCCTGGCTATTGTAAATAGTGCTGCAATGAACACTGGGGTACATGTGTTCTATTGAATTATGGTTTTCTGAGGGTATATGCCCAGGAGTGGGATTGCTGGGTCATATGGTAGTTCTAATTTTAGTTTTTTAAGGAAACTCCATACTGTTCTCCATAGTAGCTGTATCACTTTACATTCCCATCAACAGTGCAAGAGGGTTCCCTTTTCTCCACACCCTCTCCAGCATTTATTGTTGATTTTTTGATGATAGCTATTCCTTTTTTTTTTTTAACATCTTTATGGAGTATAATTGCTTTACAATGGTATGTTAGTTTCTGCTTTATAACAAAGTGAATCAGCTCTACATATACATATATCCCCATATTTCCTTCCTCTTGTGTCTCCCTCCCACCACCCCATCCCACCCTTCTAGGTGGTCACGAAGCACTGAGCTGATCTCCCTGTGCTCTGTGGCTGCTTCCCACTAGCTACCTATTTTACATTTGGTAGTCCATGCCACTCTCTTACTTCATCCCAGCTTGCCCTTCCCCCTCCCCATGTCCTCAAGTCCCTTTGATGATGGCCATTCTGACCTGCGTGAGGTGATACCTCATTGTAGTTTTGATTTTCATTTCTCTAATAATTAGTGATGTTGAGCATCTTTTCATGTGCCTTTTGGCTATCTGTATGTCATCTTTGGTGAAATGTCTATTTAGCTCTTCTGCCCATTTTTGGATTGGGTTGTTTTTTTTTTGATATTGAGCTCCATGAGCTGCTTGTATATTTTGGAGATTAATCCTTTGTCTGTTGCTTCATTTGCAAATATTTTCTCCCACTCTGAGGGTTGTCTTTTCATCTTGTTTATGGTTTCCTTTGCTGTGCAAAAGCTTTGAAGTTTCATTAGGTCCCATTTGTTTATTTTTGTTTCTGTTTTCATTATTCTAGGGGGTGGGTAAAAAAGATCTTGCTATGGTTTATGTCAAAGAGTGTTTTTCCTATGTTTTCCTCTAAGAGTTTTATCGTGTCCAGTCTTACATTTAGGTCTTTAATCCGTGTGGGTTTTATTTTTGTGCATGGTGTGAGGTAGCGATCTAAATTCATTCTTTTACATGTAGCTGTCCAGTTTTCCCAGCACCACTTATTGAATAGGCTGTCTTTTCTCCATTGTAAGTTCTTGCCTCCTTTATCAAAGACAAGGTGACCATATGTGCATGGGTTTATCTCTGGGCTTTCTTTCCTGTACCATTGATCTATATTTCTTTTTTTAAATTAATTAATTAATTTGGTTTTTTTTTTTTTTAGCTGTGTTGGGTCTTTGTCGCTGTTCACGGGCTTTCTCTAGTTGTGGCGAGTGGGGGCTACTCTTTATTGTGGTGTTCGGGCTTCTCATTGTCATGGCTTCTCTTGTTGTGGAACACAGGCTCTAGGTGCACGGGCTTCAGTAATTGTGGCACGCAGGCTCAGTAGTTGTGGCTCATGGGCTGTAGAGTGGAGGCTCAGTAGTTGTGGCGCATGGGCTTAGTTGCTCCATGGCATGTGGTATATTCCTGGACCAGGGCTGGAACCAATGTCCCTTGCATTGACAGGTGGATTTTTAACCACTGCGCCACCAGGGAAGCCCCTGATCTACATCTCTGTTTTTGTGCCAGTACCATACTGTCTTGATTACTGTAGCTTTGTAGTATAGGTTGAAGTTGGGGAACCTGATTCCTCCAGCTCCATTTTTCTTTCTCAAGATTGCCTTTGTTATTCAGGGTCTTTTGTGTTTCCATGCAAATTGTACAATTTTTTGTTCTAATTCTGTGAACAATGCCACTGGTAGTTTGATAGGGATTGCATTGAATCTGTAGGTTGCTTTGGGTATTATAGTCATTTTCACAATATTGATTCTTCCAGTCCAAGAACATGGTATATTTCTCCACCTGTTTATGCTATCTTTGATTTCTTTGATCAGTGTTTTATAGTTTTCTGAGTACAAGTCTTTTGCCTCCTTAGGTAGGTTTATTCCTAGGTATTTTATTCTTTTTGTTGCGATGGTAAATGGGATTGTTTCCTTAATTTCTCTTTCTGATCTTTCATTGTTAGTGTATAGGAATCCCAGAGATTTCTGTGTGTTAATTTTGTATCCTGCAACCTTACCAAATTTATTGATTAGTTCTAGTAGTTTTCTGGTGGCATCTTTAGGATTTTCTATGTATAGTATCATGTCATCTGCAAACAGTGACAGTTTTACTTCTTTTTTTCCAATTTGTATACCTCTTATTTCTTTCTCTTCTCTGATTGCCATTACTAGGACTTCCAAAACTATGTGAATAAGAGTGGACATCCTTGTCTTGTTCCTGATCTTAGTGGAAATGCTTTCAGTTTTTCACCATTGAGTATGATGCTTCCTGTGAGTTTGTCATATATGGCCTTTATTATGAGGTAATAGGTAGGTTCCCTCCATACCCATTTTCTGGAAAGTTTTTATCATAAATTGGAGTTGAATTTAGTCAAAAGCTTTTTCTGCATCTTTTGAGATGATCATATGATTTTTATTCCTTAATTTGTTAATATGGTGTATCACATTGATTGATTTGCATATATTGGTGAATCCTTGCATCCCTGGGATAAATCCCACTTGACCATGGTGTATGCGCCTTTTAATGTGCTGTTAGATTCTGTTTGCTAGTATTTTATTCAGGATTTTTGCATCTATTTTCATCAGTGATATTGGTCTGTAATTTACTTTTTTTGTGATATCTTAGTCTAGTTTTGGTATCAGGTGACGGTGGCTTCGTAGAATGAATTTGGGAGTGTTCCTCCCTTTGCAATTTTTTGGAAGAATTTGAGAAGGATCAGTGTTAGTTCTTCTCTAAATGTTTGATGGAATTTGCCTTTGAAGCCATCTGGTCATGGACTTTTGTTTGTTGGAAGATTTTTAATTACAATTTCATTACTTGTGATAGGTCTGTTTATATTTTCTAATTCTTCCTGGTTCAGTCTTGGAAAATTGTACCTTTCTAAGAATTTGTCTATTTCTTTGTGGTTGTCCATTTTATTGGCATATAGTTGTTTGTAGTAGTCTCTTATAATTCTTTGTATTTCTGCAGTGTCAGTTGTGATTTCTCCTTTTTCATTTCTAATTTTATTGATTTGCATCCTCTCCCTTTTTTTCTTGATGAGCCTGACTAAAGGTTTATCAATTTTGTTTATCTTCTCAAAGAACCAATTTTTAGTTTTATTGATCTTTGCTATTGTTTTCTTCATTTCTATTTCATTTATTTCTGCTCTGATTAATGATTTCTTTCCTTCTACTGACTTTGTGTTTTCTTTGTTCTTCTTTCTCTAGTTGCTTTAGGTGTAAGGTTAGGTTGTTTATTTGAGATTTTTCTTGTTTCTTGAGGTGAGCTTGAATTGCTATAAACTTCCTTCTTAGAACTGCTTTGCCGTGTCCCATAGGTTTTGGGTCGTTGTGTTTTCATTGTTATTTGTTTCTATGTATTTTTTAATTTCTTCTTTGATTTGTTCAGTGATCTCTTGGTTATTTTGTAGCATAATGTTTAGCCTCCATGTATTTGCTTTTTTTACAGTTTTTTTCCTGTAATTGATTTCCAATCTCATAGCATTGTGGTCAAAAAGGTGACCACAATTTCAATTTTCTTAAATTTTCTGAGGCTTGAATTTTGACCCAAGATGTGATCTATCCTGGAGCATGTTCCATGTGTACTTGAGAAGAAAGTATATTCTGCCACTTTCTGGTGGAATGTCCTATAAATATCAATTAAACCTATCTGGTCTATTGTGTCATTTAAAGCTTGTGTTTCCTTATTTATTTTCTGTTTGGATGATCTATCCATTGGTGCAAGTGGGGTGTTAAAGTCCCCTACTATGTTTGTGTTACTGTCAATTTCCCCTTTTATGGTTGTTAGTATTTGCCTTATGTATTGAGGTGCTCCTATGTTGGGTGCATAAGTATTTATAATTTCTATATCTTCTTGGATTGATCCTTTGATCATTATGTATTGTCCCTCCTTATTTCTTGTAACAGTCTTTATTTTAAAGTCTATTTTATCTGATACTAGTATTGCTACTCCAGCTTTCTTTTGATTTCCATTTGCAGGGAATATCTTTTTCCATCCCTTCACTTTCAGTCTGTATATGTCCCCAGGTCTGAATTGGGTCTCTTGTAGACAGCATATATATGGGTCTTGTTTTTGTATCCATTCAGCCAGTCTGAGTCTTTTGGTTGGAGCATTTAATCCATTTACATTCAAGGTGATTATCAATATGTATGTTCCTATTACCACTTTCTTAATTGATTTGGGTTTGTTTTTGTGGGTCTTTTTCTTCTCTTGTGTTTCCTGCCTAGAGAAGTTCCTTTTTCATTTGTTGTAAAGCTGGTTTGGTGGTGCTGAATTCTCTTAACTTTTGCTTGTCTGTAAAGTTTTTGATTTCTCTGTCATATCTGAATGAGATCCTTGCTGGGTAGAGCAATCTTGGTTTTAGGTTTTTCTCTTTCATCTCTTTAAGTATATCCTGCCACTCCCTTCTGGCCTGCAGAGTTTCTGGTGAAAAATCAGCTGATAAACTTATGGGGATTCCTTTGTATGTTATTTTTTGCTTTTCCCATGCTGCTTTTAATATTTTTTCTTTTAATTTAATTTTTGTTAGTTTGATTAATATGTGTCTTGGTGTGTTTCTCCTAGGGTTTATCCTGTATGGGACTCTCTGTGCTTCCTGGACTTGGGTGGGTGATTATTTCCTTTCCCATATTAGGGAAGTTTTCGACTATAATCTTTTCAAATATTTTCTCAGACCCTTTCTTTTTCTCTTCTTCTTCTGTGGCCCCTATAATTCAAATATTGGTGCATTTAGTGTTGTCCCAAAGGGCTCTGAGATTGTCTTCAGTTCTTTTCATTCTTTTTTCTTTATTCTGCTCTTGGCAGTTTTTTCCACCATTCTGTCCCCAGCTCACTTATTTGTTCTTCTGACTCAGTTATTCTGTTATTGATTCTGTTATTCTTGTATTTTCTCAATCCATGCTTCCATTCTATTTCCAAGATTCTGGATCATCTTTACTATTATTACTGTGAATTCTTTTTCAGGTAGGTTGCCTATTTCCTCTTCATTTATTTGATCTTGTAGGCTTTTACCTTGCTCTTTCATCTGTGACATATTTTTTTGTCATCTGTGGCCTGTGGCTTCCAGCACTGGAGTTTGTAGGCTGTTGGGTAGAGATGGATCTTGGTGCCGAGATGAGGACCTCCAGGAGACCTCACTCTGATGAATATTCCCCGGGGTCTGAGGTTCTCTGTTAGTCCAGTGGTTCAGACTCGGAGCTCCCACTGCAGGAGCTCTGGACCGACCCCTTGCTCAAGAACCAAGATCCCACAAGCCATGTGGGGCGGCAAAAAACAAAAAAAAGGAAAAATGAAAAAAAGAGCAGAACAATAACGAAAAGTAAAAAATAAAATAAGATTAGAAAACTAACAGATATGTTAGAAAGAATAAAAAAATAAAAATGTAGATCAAACAACTACCAGAAGGTAAAGCAGAGCCACAATAGTAAAAAAGAGGAGAAAAAAAAAAATCCGGAAAAGGCCTTGGCTGCGGAGAGCAGGGCTTAGGCCAGGGCAGGATTTAGGCAGTGGGCAGGGCCTATGCTTAGGACCCACGGGGCTGGAAAAGGCCTTGGGGTGGTTGGGGGGTGGGTCTTAGGCTCAGTGCAGCAGGAGGGGACCAGGAGTGCCTCAGGCCTTGGAGGGTGGAGGACTGGGCCCAGTGAGCCTGCTAGGGTCCTGGGCAGAAGAAATGCTAGACACATTCCCCTCTGATCCTCTGATCCTGGAGGGGCCCTCCCTATAGGCCTCTCTTCTCCCCCCACCCATGATCCTAGGACCCACATGGCCAGAGGCTGCCCTGGAAGACGGGGGACCAGACCTAAAAGCCCAGAAGGCTTCCCAGTCCTGAGTGGGCAGGGGAAACACCAGCTGCGCCTGCCCTGATCCTCCAATCCCAGAGGGCCCATCCTTGTCCACCTCTCCTCTTCTCCCCCCTTTCCCTCCTATGCCCCTATGACCGATGCGGCCCAGAGCGGGTCTTAGAGGTGGAGGACCCAGCCCAGGAGCCCCGCAGGCTTCCTGGGGCCCAATTGGGCAAGTGAAATGTTAGGTGCACTCCCCTAGATCTTCTGATCCGCCAAGGGTCCCTCCACGCATGGGAACCCCTCCCTGCTCCCAGCCACCCCTCAGGGGCACTGGTCCTCTCTGGCCTCCACTTCTCCTCCCCCCTCTCCCCCCATGTCCTACCCAGTCACTCGAGGGTTCCTTCCATCTCCTTGGGCGTCAAGGTCCCCCACCAGCATCTGCCAGGCGCCCTAGTTGTGGGAAGATGCAAACTCTGCGTCCTCCTCCACTGCCATCTTGACTCCGCCCCCAACACATAAATATTATTTTTAAAAGAAGTGCTCTGAGACTGAAGGCCTTTTCAGTAAGTATAAAATGAACATTTTAAGTGCCAAGAAATCACCGTGTTTCTTTCTAATTGAAAATCCTTTTTGCTTTCTTCTTCTTAAAATATTTGTTTATTAACAGCAAGTTGTCTTAGGTTCAACAAGTTGCAGTGTATCAATACAATTCTATCTGCTACAGCAAAAGCTTGTTAATGCTGCCCAACACCAAGAGTTGTTACTGGACACTTGGAGAATGACTCTTGGTTTTATAACCAAAAAAAAAAAGACTGAAAAATACATTTATGTAAGCTCTTCATACTGTTCATAATTAGAAGAGCTTTTTAGCTTGTTCATAGGGTTCATGTAAACCCCGATATGCAACCTTTTTCAGGGTTAATTAATGTGTGTTAAATAATAAACAATTTATGAAAAGATCCGTCTAGTCTGATACAAAATAATTTATATAATTATAGTTATCATTATTAATAGTAAAAGGTATATAGTCCATTGTACACAAGCAAAATAAAGTGACTATGGGGGAAATAAACCACCTATATACTTTTATGAATCAATATATTTAGTCACAGTATGTTAAAGTGACTTGCCCGAATCAGACAGTTTGCTATGTTAGAACCAGGACCTGATTAGGTTTTCCTGATTCAATTTATTATCATGTGTCTTCACTAGTCAATTGCCTACTACATGCAGGCATTGGGTCCATAGGTGACACAAAAATATGTACAGTGTAGCCACATCATATATACATTTACTTTATCCCAATTCAACCAGTGCTCTGGGAAATGTGAGTGAGAGCAAGAGACAATGATTTAAGAGAGCGGCTAGCTTTGCCTGCCTTCCCACTCAATAAGCACATGTCCAGAGTGAGAGTGAGGTGGGAGCTGTGAATGGTTCTTTTCCTCAGTAGTCTCAGCTCTTAAGTGCTTCTCATGGTGTGAGCATATCATCTCAGTCAGGGTGACCATGGTTTTAAAGGTCTGCATGTTTCATACAACATCACCTTTAAATGCAAGTCAACTACTCCACTGAGTGTTTAACATGAAGACTATAATCTGTTCTAACACAAGAAAAATAACCAGCTATGTTGGATTTACCAGGAGATATAAATTCAGTGCACTTATGTTTGCTTGCTAGTATGTTTGCAAAACTAGTTTATACTGTACTTCCTAGGCCAAAATATTTAAGAAATTTTCAAGGGTAACTTTGACTGTGTTCTTAAAATCTTGGAGCTTGTGGCACATGAAGAATACAGTAATGGGTTTGTGGTTGGGGGGATTGACAAGATGGATCAGAGAGGGGAAAGACTGAAACAGGGAACCCAGTTAGGATACTCTCACAATACTTGCAGCAAATGTTAACACGAGCCTCAACCAGTACAGTGGCAGCGAGGACAGAGAAAAGGGGACCGGTGCAGCAGGTATGGAGGAGCCAGAAAGAACAAGTAGGCAACGACTAGTTGTGACGTATTCTAGAGAATGAGGAGTTAAAGCTTACTCTGAGTTTTCTAATCCGGTAGATGAGGGTGATGATTAGGATAAAAAGGACAACTGAAACAGGGAACTTAGAGCATGAATCATTTTTTCAGTTCAAGGGAAGGTTGAGCAGGCCCAAGTGAGGTCAGTTGTGCATATATTGAGTTGGAAGTTTTTGAGAGACAGCTGGGTGGAGATGTCCGGTATGAAGAAAATAGGAGACTTGTGTTTGGGAGCATTTAGTGCTCCGTATTTTGATCTAGAGAAGAAGATACAACTTCATTTACCTGCCTTCACTAGACTGAGAAGTATAAAATGAGGGAGTCTTGCGTTTTAATATCCCAGATTACACTGGCTCCAACCCCACTGATCGATTGCCCAACCATTCTTTGTTCCCCAGAAAGCAGAGCCTGATGCAAAAGCTTGCGCGCCACTTCTTTGTTAGGGACTTTAACCCCAGTTTACCGGAATGAGGGGAAAAGGGAGTGAGGCAGGAAAGGAGAGGAGCTGGCATAAGAGTGTATTCATGACATTGCCACCCCTTGGTATCAAGGATGATTGATTACTCAACCTTCCAAGATTCCATAGAAATTACTAGTTCTTGGGAGAACCATGGGGGAGGAAGAGGGATTAATTTACTCTCTGGCTCCATTTCACATAGGTCAGTGTTTGCACTATAGAGTAAGAACTCTGTCAGGCTTTCAGGTGGCTCTTGCATGGGCACTGCAGGGATCCCACTGCCTTGAAAGCCACAGACTCTTATAAGGAAGCTCCCAGGCGAGGGACAACATGTGGTAGGTATGGGATGAGGTGAGGACTTTTGTGTTTTACCCTATGGACTCATGACTGGTCACCATAGCAGTGTCATGGTGGGAACAAATTTCTAAAGGCTCTGAAGATAGGGAAGACCAAGAGGACCTCTGAGAGATGAATCTCTAACCTAAGTATGCCCTAATAAATTCTGAAAGTCCCCAAAAGGATGCCTGATATGTGCCCATAGTCCAGTCTGCCCACGTCATCGACCACGCTCACCCCAGCTTTGCTCCTCGAACGGATGCTGCTGCCCTGAGGTGCTCAAGAAAATGGCGCTGCCTCTGCTGGCAGTGATCTTCAGGCAACAGTGGTGTCTGAGGCAAGTCTGTGGTTCGGTGATGCTGCGAAAGCCTTGACTTCCGGGGTGTTAGAATTATTCAGGGTAAGTGTGCAGGCTGGGAATGAGGGAGGGACAAGATCTAATCTGCAACCTGTTGCCACATTTTGTCACCAGCTCCTGAAAAAGGTTGCCCTTACTAGTCCCATAAAGTCACACAGGAAATCTGCTGCTTCAACTTCTCCCTTCTGTTTCTCATCTTCAAATCATCCCTCTCCTAACTCCACACACCAAAACGTTTCTCTCATCAGCTCATCTCTATCAAAAGCAAACAAACAAAACCCACCTTTCAACAAATAAAAAACCTATTCCCCACCTCCACCCCGACAAAACAAATGCAAGAAGAAACTGTCAGCTCAGAGAAACTGTCTTAAGTAAACACAGGACTTTATGTGGGAATGCAGTACACTGAGTACCAGTGCTCAGAAACTTTTCAATTTCTCCCAGGACCGCGGGTGGCTACTTACTTTTCATTTAGGTAACCAGAGGGGCCTATTCCAGTGTCGCCCTTCCCCCAAAGGCTAGTCTTAGGCTCCAAATTAATTGAAGTCCCTACCTTAGACATAAAACTGCACTGAGGATAATCCTTGAAGTTAAGTACTACATGACCTAATAGATGAGTGTCTTAGCTTGGTTTTCCCCAAAAACAACCTGAGGCAGGAAATTCGTCTGGAAATTTGATCCCAGGGAGGAGGAGTTAGAAAGGAGTAAAAACAGGGAAGGAGGGAAAGCCAGTCAAGAACCCACTCTCAAAATGTTTACTAGTAAGGGTGACTGGTGTTTCTGTCCTGGGACCTTGTGAGCAGCTGTTTGAAATGAGGTTCAGAACCACTCACCCAAAGGCGGAAAGGGAGAAGGAAGTGCCTCTTGTCCCCCACTGGTCAAGGATGGCCTCAGAAGAACAGATTTAGCTGCATGTTTGTATAGCAAGTTTCCTGCAGGTGGCCCATGTTGAGAAGCAAGAGGCGCCTGTTAGGGACCCAGAGTGAGGTGCTGTGGGTTGCACCTGTGAGAAGCTGGTCGAAGCCTGTGAGGACTGGTCACCACAGCACTGGTTGTAGGGGAAAGTGGGGTTGAGAGGATCTGAGTGGTACACAAGCAAATCTGACCCAGTGAGATTTCCCTCAGGCAGCAAGAAAAAAAGAAGCAGGCCAAGAACACACATACACTTAGGAGTCTGGAGGAAAGACAGATGGGGCTGAGAAGAGACCAATGAAAAGGCACCAAAGAGGTAGGAAGAAATAGTAGTAATAATAAAAGCTGCAGCTATAACAACGACCATAGCAGTAGTAAAGATAGTAATAGCAGCAAGTACTCTGTAAATGTAGGCTAGATGGAAGACACTCTTCTAAGCTCTTCACATAAATTAATTCATTTAATACAGCCCTATGAGTTGGGCACTGTTATTTCCCCCATTTTATACATGGGGACACCAAGTTACTAAGAAGTTAGGATCAGCACTCATAATTGGTGGAGACAGGATTTGACTCCAGAGCCTGTCCTCTTAACCACTTCATCACGCTGGCCCAAGGAGTATAAAGCATCCATGAGAGAAGGGAATAGGAGAATTCAACAAAGAAGGGAGTGGACAAAGGTCAGTGTTACTTATTAGGGAGAGGAGAATGAAGATGAAGAAAAGGCCATCTGATTTGTGACCAAGT